>NC_042997.1:197857464-197892464 GCF_006345805.1 Octopus sinensis | reverse complement strand
TGTGTGTGTGTATATGTATATATAATATATGTGTATATGTATGTATATATGTATACATACATACATATATGTATATGTGTGTATTTATATATATATGTATGTGTGAGTGTGTTGCATGGATATGTGCATGTGTATATATATGTCTATATATGGAATATCTAATCATTTCATTTCTTTTCTCGAATAATTTAATAACCGATCTATTGTTTTTGTTTTTTTTTTACCTATAAACAATATTCAAATTCTTGCATGGTTATGTCTGCATTATTATTGTTGTTATTTATATTTATTTATGACTATAACTTCTTTTGTATAACTGTATCCATTTATATTAATATATATAGTCTTAACTTTAATTGTAAATTGTTTTCTTCCTTTTAATGTTTTCATTATGTTTTAAATATGACAAATATCTTTGTGAGTCCTTCCCGGAAGATATTCTCACTCGTAGTAATTAGGTAAATTGATTTAGTTAAATTTAATTTGTTTGGTTTTATGCTGAAAGTGATGAATTGAAACAATTGTAGGTTTGGCTTTGTCAATGTATTTATAAACTTTTATTAATCTTATCTCCATCTTCTCTCTTGGTTTTTATAATATGTATATTATATATATATATATATATCATATATATATAGATAGACAGATAGATAGATATAGATAGATAGATAGTAGATAGATAGATAGAGATATAGTTAGATATATAGATATAGATAGATAGATAGAGATATAGTTAGATATATAGATATAGATAGATAGATAGAGATATAGTTAGATATATAGATATAGATAGATAGATAGAGATATAGTTAGATATATAGATATAGATAGATAGATAGAGATATAGTTAGATATATAGATATAGATAGATAGATAGAGATATAGTTAGATATATAGATATAGATAGATAGATAGAGATATAGTTAGATATATAGATATAGATAGATAGATAGAGATAGATAGATAGAGATATAGTTAGATATAGATAGATAGATAGAGATATAGTTAGATATATAGATAGATAGATAGAGATATAGTTAGATATATAGATATAGATAGATAGATAGAGATATAGTTAGATATATAGATATAGATAGATAGATAGAGATATAGACAGATATCCGTTTCTTTTATTTGTTTCAGCCATTTGACTGCGTCCATGCTGGAGCACCACCTGGAAGGATTTTAGTCGAATGAACCGACCCCAGGACTGCTAGCTCACTAAAGAAGATCTTCTTGGGGACTCTAGTGTCGGGCATGCAAGCTACGTGTTCACTTCCACGCAGCTGAAACTTGCTCAGGAAATTCGGGCTAAATTTGACGATTTTTTAAATTTCTATTTTTAGGAGTAGCTTGATGTATTGGTGAACATTCAATGGCCTTGGAGAGCATGAAGATTAAAGTTGTAGTTGAGAACAATTTAGATGATATGGAGGGCTGAATATTTGGAAAGAGTTACCAGTGTCATGCTAATTCGCCCCGAGCATCAAAATACCAACATCATGTCTGTTGCTCACTTCTCTGTGAACACTGTAAAGACTGTAAGCCTTGTCATGGACAACTGCAACAGAGACTAATAAATCGCGCCCAGTAGGAAAGGACCTGTGGATCTTAATATCATGTAAATAGAATGCTTTTATTTCATATTTTGTATGTATATGCAGATATTTAATGCTTTGCATGGTACTGTACTACTATTGTGGTCCTTAGTTTTGCTACTATATTGCTAATAATGGGATCTATATATTGTTTTACTAGTATTAGTGTTATTAATAATAAGAATAATGATATTGGTAGTATTAGTGGTAATGATAATGGTAATGATGTTAACATTAATGACATTTTGCAAATTAATATGAATTCATATAATGTACTCTTGACTCTGTATATCTGCATTTAGGTATTAATATGTGTATGTTTTCTACATTGTAATATCACAATATTAAGTTGAAAAACTGTAACATTGAATATGGAGCATATGTATGTTTACTGATTTATATTATTTATATTATTATGTATATGTATTATGTATATGTATATGTATAGGAGTATGAGTATATGCACTCATATGTATATGTATATGATTTATTATGGGTATGTACCCACACTTATATAAGTGTATATGCAATTTGGTTTGTATTGCATAATCTCCGAAGAGGCCTTAGGATATTTTTGTAAGTGTCTCATTTATAACTACATATTGACCTACCACAAATGGCTAATATAAGTAAAATGAGACATACTTATCTGCATGGCCGAAACGGCTGTAAGATGTAGTTTATATTTATATTCTCTTATACATATTGTACTTATTGTATCATATTACTCCTTTACGTACACTCCTTTATGTACACTGTTTTGTTCTATATTATTATGTTTGACCTTAAAGTTTCTTATGTGGTGGTTTAATAAAGTATGTGATTGGGTATTACCTGGTAGTTGATATTTGATTTGGATGTATTTCTCCATTTTCTTATTTTGTATTATGAATGTGTGGTAAAACATTTTACCTTTACCCATATAATACAGTAAATGAATTAATTGCATCGCAATTCTTAACATTTATGTATTAACTTTGTTGGGTACTTCACTAGCAGTATATTGGATATATGTTATCCCATGGAGGGTTGCATTTACAACCCCTATCTCAATTTGTATATATAATTATATATATATATATATATAAAACCCTTTTCGGTTCATGGGCTCGCAGTCTTAAAATGCCTGGACCCCACCAAAAAAAAACTTAGATATATACGAGGTGTTGAACTGAATGAGTTGAAAGAACAATTAGGCAAATTTATATCTGAGATACAAGATGGAGCCACACTGCGGCAAGAAACACAAAGAAGGGCAGCTTTTTTCAAATCACTGCTTGACCAGAACTAAATCCAGAGATAGAACCGGGATGTGAGTTTGAAACAAGCTAGTAGTCAAATTAATGGCAGTACCACATGGTCACATCTCTTAGTTGAAACCAGTAGAAAATGTAAAATAAAATATACACACATGCATTTATATATAAATACACACATATATATGTGTGTATGTATTTCTCTATGAATATGTATCTATATATATTTGTATATATGCCTGTATCTTTGTATGTATATGTGTATATACATATTTCCAACATTGTATATTTGTGTGTATATGGACATGAATAGACAGATAGAAAGAGGGAGAAAGAGGTGGATAAACAAAACTAGCTGCATATTTGACGTCTTCAGGCTAACTAACAATTATCAATGTATCTACCTTCTGCTTTCATACACTTCCATTTTGAGATATTTTTACATGTGATTAAGATCTCTGCTTCACTAGTTTAGTAAACATTCTTTGTTTTTTACTCTCGAAGCTGTTTCATTAATCAATGAGGAGGATGTCAGAAATTTAGTGTGGAAACAGCGAGGCATATTTATTTATTTTTATTGTAGTGTTTCGAACAGCAAGGTAGAGCGTACTTTATGGTGGTGAGTAAGTAAACACAGTATGAAACTTTTAATAATGTTTTAATGAAAACTCTTTGACACACACACACACAAACACACGTACGCGCGTATAGATAGATAGATAGGTAGACAAACAGATAGATAGACAGACAGACAGATAGATAGATAGACAGATAGACACAGACAGACAGACACACAGACACACAGATAGGTAGACAGACAGATAGACAGATAGATAGATAGATAGATAGACAGACAGACAGATAGATAGATAGACAGACAGACAGATAGGCAGACAGACAGATACATACATACATAGTTTATTGTCGAAGGAATGGGTAAAGAGTGCTCAATACATGCTGTAGAGGATATGGCTTCTTGTTAACACTAAGGCTGAGAGTTTGTCTTGCAATGGGAATTTCGCCTAAAGAAAGCATCAGTTTTAATTACATACATACAAACATATGGTTTAGTGGTTAAGGTGTTGGACTCACGATTGCGAGATTGTGGGTTCCATTCCCAAACCGAGCGTCGCGTTGTGTTGTAGAGCAAAGCACTTCATTACACGTTGGTCTGCGACCATTTTGTCATCTGACATGTGGCACCTGTACAGGTAATGTCAACCTGATGGAGGGAGTGAGCTTTTGTCTACACAAACATTTGATCACTATAGACAAATTATTCGTGTGGTTGTTTGATATGAAATTGTCGAACTCTCATACATCGTTTAACGACGGAAGAGTCCATTATATACATATATTTACAAATGTTTGCAATTCTTTTTATGGAAAGGTAATTAGTAATTAAAAATTGTAACAAATTTTCATTCCTTAATGTCTTCTACTATAGTTTCGGGCCGACCAAAGCCTTGTAAGTGGATTTGGTAGATGGAAACTGAAAGAAGCCCGTCGTATATATGTGTGTGTGTGTGTATATGTCTGTGTTTGCCGCCCCATCATCGCTTGACAACTGATGATGGTGTGTTTCCGTCCCCGTAACCTAGCGGTTCGGCAAACGTGACAGACAGAATGAGTACTAGGCTTACAAAGAATAAGTTCTGGAGTCGATTTATTCGACTAAAGGCAGTACTCCAGCATGGCCGCAGTCAAATGACTGAAACAAATAAAAGAGTAAAAGAGTAACTAGATGGGCATATAACAACATGCGAGACACAACTTTATGTATGGATGCACTTCATAAAAACTCAGACCGCAAAATGGATGCAACACATGTTGAACGGAGTCCCACCCGTAAGGAACAATAGCAGGATGGGTCGAAACGACCGTTGTACAAAATAAAGATAAATGCCAAATCCATATTTTTGTGGTTACGTTAGAAATATATAAATATATATATCATCATCATATATATATATATATATATATATATATATAGAATACGAGAATTTTAATGTAGATAAAGCTCCAGTATATAGTACCAATGTTCTTTCGCTCGTACATGGCCTAAAGATTAATAAAATTTGGTATACCATAAACAGTTCAGACATTTGTCTTAAACATTCAGACAAGCAAATTCAAATATCTCATGTCATATATCTGAATTATGAAAACCAAATTATATATATATGCATACATATATATATATATATATATATATATATATATATATATTATATATATATATATTATATATATATAGGAGAGTATTGTAGTTCGCTTGAAGCATTGTGTATTGTTTGTAAAGAGTAAAAAGTTTTGAATGATACAACAATGCACTATAATACAAACAATGGGATATATATATATATATATATAGTATATTATATTAAACCACTATTAGGCAAATCAAACAATGAAAAACATAAGCCAATACATAAAATTAATTTAATTTATATTATTTTAAATATATATCAAAAGTATTAAAAGTTTAATAAAAGATAAAGAGTAAAACACTACGATCGTTTCATGGCTGTACAATTCGAATAACAATAATTTAAATTCAATTAATAATTCGAGTTATGGTTACAGTCAATCTTCAGGTTAATTGAAATATCTTTCACTGTTGTTGATATACCTGATAATATTTCAGAATAAAATTCCTTCTTCAGATATTCTTAGTTGGAGTCGCTGCTAAGGAATTTTATTCCGAAATATTATCAGACTATGGATGTCTATATACTGCATACTTACGCTTCCCGCCCATAAGAAAACGTACATTCTTTTTAAACCGACGCTAGGGAGCAGGGTGAAACACAAGTTTGAGAATCGCTGTTTTTCAGCAGTTCTCTGTTTTGAAAGTGCCTTTCATTAGTGATAGCGATCTTCTATCCCTCACAACATTGACTCTTCACCAAGTTTTTTTATCAGGGTAACGTACTTGTGGTGTTTAATATTATCATCAGTATTAAGGTGGCGAGCTGGCAGAGTCGTTACCGCGTCGGAAAAAATGCTTAATGCTACTTCGTCCATCATTACGTTCAGAATTTAAACACTGCTGAGGCTCGACTTTGCCTTTTATCCCTTCGGAGTTGATAAAATAAGCGCCAGTTGAATACTAGTGTCGATGTAATAGACTTCACCTCCCCTAAAATTGCTGGCCTTGTGCCAATATTTGAAACAACATTATCTCCAGTACTTTCAATGATGTTATCCTTAGTAGTGTCAATATGGTTAAATATAGTTGCTATAGTGAGCCCGCATTGATCAGGGCTAACTGTGGGTTTGAGTCAGAAAGCTTATTTCCAAGGCGCAGGCTAAGTCAAGCATTGTTTGCATAAGAGAATCACCTGCCAATGATCCAAGTTTCCCTTCTTCACGTGTTGTCTTAGGGAAGTTAAGATGGATATAGCTTGGTACCAGCACCATTGCAGCCGTTACCGCCGAGATGCAAGAGCAGGAACCGAACCTGTACCGCACAGTTCACGTCGAACACTGACAGATCTGTAAATCAATATCCCTGCATTGGTACCATTTTTCTTTTTTGTCGAACCTTAATGGATTGATATATAGCAAATGTTGACTTGGGCAGCATTTGAAATCGGACAACGGAGAATCAGAACAAATAGCACGAAGAATCTTATCTGATGCTCTGTCGACTCTAAAAATATTTCCTACTAAACCGGTAAACTGTATGGATTGTTTCGAGTAATGATACGAATTCATTACTCGAAACATCAATACAATAAATATAATTTACGTTACATGTATATAGACCCACGCAATCTGTATTTTGGTGTCATAAAAATATTTCCTTTAATTAAAACGAAGAAAATATTCGTTTGTTTGGGAAAAAACGGTCATTAATCATAAGATACAATCCTAATTACACTTTGTTTTTTGTGGGTATTTATTGTTTTTTTTTTTTCATCTCCAGTCATTTGTTTTTCTTATTCTTTTTATTAAATTATTTATACATTTTTGTTTAGCTCAGTGAGCAATCTGCTAAAAGTTACGAAAGGTAAAATAAAAACATCTAAAATAATAATATAAGAATATAATATAAAGAATTGAAATTTTCGAAGAATATTGAAACAAACACAAAAAAAGTCTCGTTGCTTTATCACAAAAGTGCAAAACAGTTTGCGTATTAATCATATAAAGTCCATGGCTTAATTATGACTACGCCATATCTCACGCCAAACTAAAAGCTTTGAAGTGATCAATGAAGGTAGATTCAATTTCGTTATACAGCACAAATATTTGAGCCGTTTTAGTCAAGTTGCACGTGCTGTTGAATCGAAAGTGACTGATCAAAGAAATATTTCGTTTCTAATTTGATTAACAATATATTGGGGAGAGATATCAATCAAGGATTTCATACCGAATCTGATAACCTTAAAATTTTCTAATTTCTTTCCTTTTAATCAAGAAAATTGATAACGTTATAGATTCTATTCGTTTGGAAATAAAACAAACGATCTCATAAATTATTCTGCATTATCAATATCGACTTATTGTCTTATAAAGAGATTCTAAAGAATTATACAATATTCGACTCATCCGGATCGAATTCGTTCATTTTAAAATTATTTATTTTGATCTTTATCTTGTTAAGCAATTCCGTGATTTTACTTTATCAGAACTCTTTAATACATCTTTTTTTATCAGAATACATTGTTGATAAAAATATGTTTAACTATATAGATAACATATTTTTAAAAATAAACGCTAAGCTCACTCTCATTACGATACGTGCTTTCAATTATGAAATCATTAATGATCTATCTGTAATGAATTAATTGGGTGAATGAGTAACTGCAGCTTCAATATCGTAAAATAATGATGATTGTGGTGCTGGTGATGTTGATGGTGGTGGTGGATCTCTGTCATAAGAATTCAGTTCTTCGAACAACTGAATTATTTGCTCTTGAATTATCGATGAGGTGGCTGAGTATTCCACAGACATGTGTACCGTTAATGTAATTCTCGGGTAGGTTCAGCGCGACACATGGCTATGACAAGGTTGTATCTTTTGTTTTTTAATAACAGGTGCCATCTACTCGAGGGACGTCTGCGGTGTCCAGCAACTCAGTTTCATTCACAAGATTTGAATTGAACCAATGCTAAAGAAACTAGCAGTTACCAAGAACCTCGTAGTTGCGAACTTCTTAATCATTCGGCCATACTTGTACCTGCTGTTTCAAATCAGATTTCTGCTTGTGTATATATGTAAATCAATGGTTCTCAACTGGGATCCATATGGTTCTTGGGGATCTAGATGACCCTTGGGAGTTCAGATGACCCTTTGGAAGTCAAGATGGTCATTGGGTGTCCAGACGCCCCTTGGGAGTCCAGACGGATCTTGGAAGTCTAGATGGCCCTTGGGAGTCCTGATGGCCCTTGGGATTCCAGATGACCCTTGGGAATCCAGATGGCCCTTGGGAGTCCAGATGGTCCTTGGGGGTCCAGATGACCCTTGGGGGTCCAGATGACCCTTGGAAGTCCAGATGGCCCTTGGGAGTCCAAATGGTTCTTGGGGGTCCAGATGGCCCTTGGGAGTCCAGATGGCCCTTGGGAGTCCAGATGGCCTTTGGGAGTCCATATAAAATTTTGTTAAAATTTGTGCAATAAACTCTTATAATTCAACAATACACAAGATGTTTTAATTTATTTTATATAATTCCCAATAATAATTAATTATATAAAATAGGATTTTTTATATACATTGAACGGCAATTAGAGTCCAGTAGAGTAAAATAGGAACTAAAGGGGCCCATGGATAAAAATAGTTGAGAAGCAGTGACGAAAATAATCGATTAGAATAATTGTTTTTAATTAAGGCCATTAACTTGGTGGGAAGGAGATCAGTAGTTTATATTGACCTCAGTACTTGACCGGTACTTTATCTTATCGACTCCGAAAAATTAAAAATCAAAGTTAACATCGAAGGGATATTAAATCTGAATTTAGAGACGGGAACAAAATACTACAAATCAATATTCCGATGCTTTAACGATTTTATGCCAATTCACAGTTTTTTTACAATAATAATAATAATAAACAAATACAATAATGAAGTCAATCACCAGAATTCATAAACAGGGTGGATACAGCTGAGCATTAGACAGATCCGAAGCTAAACACGAGCGACGACAATAATACTGCAATCTAATTATATTCGTTTCAGAATTTTACATTTAAGAGTTCTGCTTCTGTAAATCGTTTAAGGAAATATTATATGTTATAGACTTAATAAGAATTACTGGTTACTTGTGATAATTTACTTGTGTTTTTTTTCAAAGAATGTGGAGGCACATGGCCTAGTGGCTAGAACAGCAGACTCGCGGTCCAGGGATCGCGGGTTCGAATCTCAGACCGGACGATATGTGTGTTTATGAGCGGAGCACCTAAGCTCCACGTGACTCCGTTAGAAGGTAATGGCGAACTTCTGCTGACTCTTTCGCCACAACTTTCTCTCACTCTTTCCTCCTGCATCTTGCAGCTCACCTACGACGGACCGACGTCCCGTCCAGGTGGGGAACCTATACGCCAAGGAAACCGGGAAACCGGCCCTTATGAGCCAGGCGTGGCTCGAGAAGGAACAAACATTTCAAGGAATAAAACTTTTTATTGGTTCATCAATATTATGTACCGAAACATGTCAAACATTGGGGGATTGGTATTTTGGATTGGATCGATATCTATACTTGACAGGTGCTTTATTTCTATGCGATCCTACAAGAAGGAAAAGTAAAGTTGACTTCGGCGAGATTCGAACGCAGAACGGGAAAGATCAGAACCAAATACTGCGTGAGATTTGTTCTGAGTCTCAACTGATTCTATCAATTATTGACTCCTGACAACATTAACTACATAAACCTTTGATATTTTTCCTTTTGGTTTTAATATCGTTAATCATAACATTCTTTGTATGTTCTTAAAGATATCGATATTTGCGGATTTATCTTGAAACGATTTCATTTTCTCAACAGAATATCACAGCGTCAAGGGAGGTCTTTATTTCACCTCTGATGTAAGTTCCTGTTTTGAAGCCTACTCTACGGTGTTTACATAAACTTTCCTAAGATATATGTTGTTATAATTGTTTTCTCGAACTCTAGTTTCCACTCAGCTTTGCAAGAGAGTCACAGTAAGTTTCGTTCATCCTCTTCTTCAGCGTAAAATGTTAGATGACAATATATTAAGCCTCAGGTTAAATAAATAAAAATAAAAAACATAATAGTACTCTTAAGGTCTTCTAAATACTAAAGCGGGTAAAATCTCACATGAGATAAAAGTTGAGTACTTATGGGAATTCATATCTGGTTTCTATAGACTGTCAATATTTATAATTAGTTTTACCGCAAGAAATAAACATTTATAGATTATTATCAGTGTGTAAATATGAGAAGGTAAGCATGATTGTCTGTTAACGTTAGTAGAAAACATGTTAACAATATATAGCTATAGAGTAGATACAATTGTTACTGTGGAGGCGCAATGGCCCAGTGGTTAGGGCAGCGGACTCGCGGTCATAGGATCGCGGTTTCGATTCCCAGACCGGGCGTTGTGAGTGTTTATTGAGCGAAAACACCTAAAAGCTCCACGAGGCTCCGGCAGGGGATGGTGGTGATCCCTGCTGTACTCTTTCACCACAACTTTCTCTCACTCTTACTTCCTGTTTCTGTTGTACCTGTATTTCAAAGGGCCGGCCTTGTCACTCTCTGTGTCACGCTGAATATCCCCGAGAATTACGTTAAGGGTACACGTGTCTGTGGAGTGCTCAGCCACTTACACGTTAATTTCACGAGCAGGTTGTTCCGTTGATTCGGATCAACCGGAACCCTCGTCGTCGTAACCGATGGAGTGCCTCCACTCCACAATTGTTACTGCTAAATTTCTTTATAAAACACATTAGACATAAAACTGCTTTAGATTTTGTAACTAGGATAGCGCAATATCCTTTCTGTTGCTATCCACCGGGTTCAATCAATTACAGCCTACTTTTTTATATATAAAATTTCTCCTCCATTACTTCGAGAGCCAGTAATCGTATCTGACATTCATAGATGATACATGGTGAAATTCTATTGTTTGCACAGTATTATGGTCCTTCCTTCCTCGCTGCATGTAGCTGATTTGCTTTGTTTATTCATTAGATAATATATTATGTATCAAAATAAGTTTCAAAACAAATTTATCATTACTTGATAAACTAAGGCGCTTTTATTTTTTTTCAATTGTGAATAAAATGCAAATGTCGTTATTGAAAAGGTCACCTATAATATCCCTTTGCAAAGAGGATAGGAAATGGAAAATCTATTACAGCGAAAGTCTGTATGGTCAGTGGGCTGGAAGCTTCACTTTATGAAAATATTGTAAATAACAATGATAAATATGAAACACAATAGACGCCAAATGTGCAACCTTGAGGCCTGATAGTTTCAGAACTGCAATTAAGGAGGGGAAATGGAGAAATATTTCCCTTGATACTGCAGTAGTCTTTCCAGAATATGACGCCACAAATAGTATTTTTATATGGATAAATACAAATATGTTATTTGATAAATCTGAAATAAGGAAGATCGCTATGTTTATTTAATAGCTTTCTGTGCATTCATACATTATTCACATGATGTTTGATGAGTCGTTAAATCATCAAAATATTTTTATCACTGTGAGAAAAGTGAACTTAACGGGAGATTGAAAATTATCTTAGAAATCATAATTATGAACTGTCGCAGTAGAAACTTCTGTTACGGTAAGATTCAGAAGTCTATCATAGACGCCATATCTATAAAATGAGAAGTAATTTACATAAAATTCAACCAATATATATTTTGCATCGGCTCATTTCTGGAAACTAATAATTCGGCTATCAACAAAAATCCTGTAATAAATAACTATCAATGCTGTAATCAGCAAATAATATTTCTGTCGGATGTCCATTAACACTGTCTGGTAGTCATAATTCTTTTAGCGTACATAATATTAATGAACCAATAAAAAGTTTCATTCCTTGAAATAACGCAAGTAAATTATCACAAGTAACCAATAATTCTTATTAAGTCTATAACATATAATATTTCCTTAAACGATTTACAGAAGCAGAACTCTTAAATGTAAAATTCTGAAACGAATATAATTAGATTGCGGTATTATTGTCGTCGCTCGTGTTTAGCTTCGGATCTGTCTAATGCTCAGCTGTATTCCAGCCGTATCCACCCTGTCTTTATTTGGGCATTGTGCATTCAGGACTATATTATCCAGTGTGCCTCTTATATTTTTAAATGATAGCTTGTGATCTTTAATCGAATGTAGGCGAAGGTTAGTCGTCTGACATCAGGAATATTGTCAGGTATTCAGTTTTCTATCAGTAAAGCAATGCGCTCTTTGGAAAGTTAACCATGCCGTTCTATAAAGGGTTAGTGTTGATCATACGCGGTGTGGTTCTGTGAGATAATTTTGTGCGTCAGTAACAACACGGTAGTTTCTTCAAGAGAACTTTTATCTCAAGAATTATGGACAATTAGGAAAAATTACAAGATAAGAAACCTCATATGCTCTTCACGCTTGATCAATGCTGAATTTTGCTTATTTATCGAGTTGAGCCGAACATTTGTGGTTACCTGTTGGTTTCATTCAGCTATCAACTTGTCACTCTCTGTGTCACGCTGAATATCCCCGAGAACTACGTTAAAGGTACACGTGTCTGTGGAGTGCTCAGCCACTTACACGTTAATTTCACGAGCAGGCTGATCCGTTGATTCGGATCAACCGGAACCCTCGTCGTCGTAACCGACGGAGTGCTTCCTCCTTCCTATCAGTAAGCAAATCTATTTATTTCATTTTAATTTATATCATTAATTGCAAGAACTTGAATTGATGGTCTGATTTTTATTAATTTATTAATTGTTTTCTAGGTGTGTTAGTCATAATTGTTGTTGTCTACGGTTAATTCTATATTTGTAATTAATTTAATTACATCTATTTAACTGGGGTATTGTTTTCTATGTAACACGTGATTGGGCTAGACTTTCCTTTTGTTTTCTGTTATCAGGTGGTTGTGTCTACCTCTCAAGGATTTCAGTTATATTGTTATCATTATGGTACTTACATCTTAGACTTATATTCTAGAACTTATAATTTTATATCTTATATTAGACCTACTGTTATTTAATTTTTATAATTTAATTGTATTTCTTAAATATATATTCACTCTTGTGTGGGCAGGATAATCCTCTTTCTCTTTTACTGCTGATAGGTTTATGCTTAGAACTTATTATCTGGAAAATTTCCTCAACACCTAAGTCGCACATAAGTCCCCAATGGTACAAGATTTTGCTCGGTTAATTATTTCCCACTTTACCATATATTCCATGTTTTTATATTTTATATCCCATATTAATCTGCTTAAGCTGGTGCTAACTATTTTATTCTTGTCTTTAGAGGTGCTTTCATGATTAGCTATTGTGCTCTGTGTGTAATTTTCAGTGGAGCCTATATTAGATTATTTTCCTTAGTCATTGCACGGTGATCGCCATAAGTTTTAAGCTTATATAAAAATACTATTGTATATATATTCCTAAGTTTGTATATGTTTATCTACGAATGAAAATATTTCTGAATATCTTATTTCAATATATGGACATATAATGAAATTAAATTGTCACAATAAAGAAAATGTTCTCATTCATTCTATATATATATATATGGTTCCGGGTTCAGTCTATAGCCTCGGGCCGACCAAAGCCTTGTGAGTGGATTTAGTAGACGAAAACTGAAAGAAGTCCGTCGTATATATGTGTGTGTGTTTGTGTGTCTGTGTTTGCCCCCCATTTCAACATCGCTTGACAACCGATGCTGGTGTGTTCAGGTCCCCGTAATTTAGCAGTTCGGCAAAAAGAGACCGATAGAATAAGTATTATTAGGCTTACAAAGAATAAGTCCTGGGTTCGATTTGCTCGACTAGAGGCGGTGCTCCAGCGTGGCCACAGTCAAATGACTTAAACAAATAAAAGAATAAAGATATATATATATATATATATATATATATATATATATATATATATATATATAAATACACACACACATATATATATGACGAACTTTCTCACAGTTTCCGTCTACCAAATTGGCCGTTCCGGGACTGTAATAGAAGATACTTGCCCAAGGTGCCGAGCACTGGGACTGAACCAGAAGTCATGTACTTGCAGAGCGAGCTTCTTACACACAATTGAAATTGAAATGATATTTCTTTGTGAGGTAGAATATGAGAATGAACTTTTACGACGTTCTTACGATTGTAATTTACAAAGGCACATATATTACACAAAAAAATCTTGCTCACATTTATCTTCAAATAAATAGTTTTTATCTAATATTGCTGTTATTATTTTTTATACTCATTTTGTCTCACAACACTTCTTTTAATATTATTTTAATATCATATTTAATATTCCTCATATTTTCCTAAAAACAGCTTCTTCAGAAATATGAATATCACAATCTTACTACACACTGGCGCACATATACTCACATGCACTTATATATGTATGTAAAGAGAAAATTTCATTATGGAGCAGATGGGGAAAACTTCAAGCAACCCAAATTAAAGAAAGAAATATATATATATATAAAAAAGACCCCCACTTTCCCTGAAGATATATTTTTTTAATATTTTGCAAAGAATTATTTCATAATTCTTCCAAAAGTAAACAATTCTTCTTCGTCCTCAAATAACTCTCACCGCCATCTTTGTTTTAATTTTTTGCAAAGTAGCTCTGTCGAATTGGTGCACAGGCGCATCTGACAATGATAGCTAAATGCTTGACGCAGATGTATGTGATTCGAGTCCATGTTTTTCTATCGAATTCGGTAGAAACCTTGGTAGCAACGTAAGTGCGTGTGTATGTGCGTGCGTGCGTGTGTGTGTGCGTATGTAAGTGCGTGCGTACGTGAGTTTGTGCGCATGTGTCTGCCTGCACATGAATGACTTCGTGGTTAAGAAGCTCACTTCGAAACCACGCGGTTTCGGTTTCAGTTCTACAGCGCAGTACTTTACGCAAGTGGTTTCTACTATAGCTACGAGTTAATCAATGGCTTGCAAGTGAATTTAGTTGACGGAAACTTTGTAGAAGCCCGCCCGCCGTATACACATAGATACACACACACATACACGCGCGTGAGCGCGCAAGCGTGTCTTCGTGCGTGTTTCTCTCCCACACTGCTTGACAACCGAAAAAAGATATAGAAGATAATATACATAATATGTAAATGATTCAAATAAGATGGATTCATACATGCTTGCATGTTTGTCGGTCTGTCTGTATGTATGTATGCATGCGTGTATGTATGTATGTATGTATGTATGTATGTATGTATGTATGTATGTATGTATGTATGTATGTATGTATGCATGCATGCATGCATGCATGCATGCATGCATGCATGCATACAGACATACATACATGTGAAAATCTGAGGAAGAGATATTTGCTTTAAAATTTTATTCGAACGGACTTTGGGGATGATTTAAGCGGAATATTTTTGTAGTTTTGAAAAGCGGAGGCATTTTTGTAAATGGTTGGGCAGAGTAGGTTAAAGTGCGGAATATGTAGTAAAATCTGGGAACTTAAAGAAAGCGGGACTAGATTTAGCCTTAAAATGAGATATAATGCGGAGGGCGCCTCTTTATAGAGATAGTAGATATGGATGTGAGCTCTGCTCTATGGAAATTTATGCGATTTTTAAGTACAGACACACGAATACAACCTGATCAATAATAGATTAGACCTGAGGTTATCTTGCGTACATAGCATCATCCGCACGTTTAAGTATTTTCGAAACAAATAATATTTCTTGGGATTTAATGGGAAATTATCTTCGGTATCGTATCCTTTATAACTTACCCTCTAATATAGGATATTATGTTATATAGCATAATGTATTATATTACATATGTTATATGCTATTTAATATGTGATGTGATGCATTACATGTATTATTACCCTGTGGTAATCCCTGCCTAGTTAGTCTGACTTAATCCTATTTGGTGATTATACCATTCTTTCCTTCTATGAATTTCTAACCTATCAGTCAAATTATGTATATTTGTAATGATTATGAGATAGCAAGTCTCTCTTGACTAAATCTTAAACCCCCTAAGAACTATACAATCATACATACAATATCACATGTAATATTATAACTTATAAAACCACTTCAATAAGAATAACTTAAACTGTCCTTTTTAGGTTATCTTTATCTCTGCTGCCTTTAATTCGTAATCCTCTGTCTCTTTATATATATTTCTTATTATTTTGTATAAATTCTTATTATTTGATTTCTTATTTTGGTATGATTATCTTATTAATCTCTTATCCTTTATGTTTTGCCTTTGTATTGTTAAATTTTGTATGGTATTGAATTTTGTGTTTTTGCATTCCTATTTACTTTCGCTTATAGCAATCTATGAATCGTTTTTGTATATGTATCTGTATGCATTATTTTTTATACCATTATGCTATTTTTATACTATTATACCTACTTATATCAGTACATACTTTTTCTTGTATATTTATATTTAATTATATCTATATATTATCATTATCTTATTTCCTTGCTTCTGATCCATTACTTTCAATCAGTAGATAGTATGTATATCTTTCCAGATATTCCATATGTAAATGGTTTGAGTGGTTTTATAGAGATCACCTAATAATTAATTAATCAACTGAAGATGAGGTATTAAATTGATTCTACATAATAGTAATATTCCTTTTAAAAATTGATCCATATACACCTTTTAGCTAACTTGGTTATGATATCAATTTCTGAAATTTAAAAAAATATATTTTATTCTTATATCGCATAATGATGTGGTTCACAAACGTTCTCCCACTGAGCCCCTAATATTTTTTCTGGATTCATTATAGCATCCTAAGTTTCATAGTGTTTGCCCCTTTAACTGGTAACAACATCATGAATTAATGTCACCCTCACCCCTACCGCACCTCTTTTATAGACAGTTACTTCTATCTAATTGACTCTTTCTAAGATTTATTACCTTTTCTTGTGGGTAGTGGAGTACCTTTGACAATATTTATGACTAATAGCCAGCCATGAGCTGTCAGCTCACTTTTGGTTTTTATTCTTAATATACACAGTCTGCTAGTCTCAGATTTTAGTTGATAATACAGAGATAGATAAATCGGAAATAAATTATAACCCTATGACTCTTACTATGTTCCGTGCCACTCTATAAAAAAAATTGTTCTCTTAGCTATTCCTGCTACAATAGCAGCAACATTAATTTCTTCCATCCTCTTGCTCTGTTAAAATACTTCAGAAAAATTATATTAATGTATCGTGTCTGTTGAAGCTCCATATTTGTGCAGCTGAAGACAGCGCTATATTTTAAATTGATGTAATGATTGCATTGTTCAATTAAATGGATCCACTTGAAACGGTTGTACTGCATTACTACTTGAATTCTTGTTACTTATTTTGATGATATATATATATATATATATATGTATGTATGTATGTATGTATGTATGTATGTATGTATGGTTCAGAAAAATTGATTACAGGTGTAGACAAGATACTTTGTGTTATTTAGTAATGATGTCTTTATATTCTGAACTTAAATTCCGCCGAGATTTGCCTATCATACACTTTCAAGGGCGATAAAAAAAATAATTTCAGAATCTCGCAACGAAAAGAGAAGACGTAAATACATATTTCAGAGCCATACTCTCTCTCTCTTTCTCTCTCTCTCTCTCTCTCTCTCTCCTCTCTCTCTCTCTCTCTCTCTCTCTCTGCAAAACGTGAGTACCAAAGCACTCATATTATATTTGGGATAATAATAATAATCTTAGTCGCAGTGTAAATTTAGTTCGCAAAACTAACTTATTTAAGAGGCCAAAAAACTTAAGTCACATAGAACAAAGAAAGAACGACTAAAGAAAATACAAAACCGGACAAAACAACACAGTCTGAGGATATAAACAGCAAAGATAGATCAACGACATGCAAAAGACAGAACATAGATAACAAGCTTCAGCTAAGATCAAGTGACGTTAGCTCAACTAGAGGATACTGGCCAACAAAAGCCATGCCAAAACAAAAACGATAATGCGAATAAAAAGAAATGAAAGAAAGATTTTGAGAAAATCCTAAAGATAGAAAAATTTTGAATATGGTAATAATCTAAAGGTGGAAAAGTTAAAGAATGGAACTTCAGATCGATACAAAAAGCTTCTTAACGAGAAAACAGCAATAACAATAAGAACACGAAACTGGTCGTCAGATGCTCAATCAAAACAGCTGCATCCATCAGTATTTTTAGGATGAACCAAATAATAATAGATGCGATAGTTACATTGGTTGTACAGGAATGTAGGTGCTTTCTTAAATATGATTATACAGGAATATGAAAAACGAAGTAACGTGGTCAGGAAACGTACAGAGAGCAAGCGAGAGAGAGAGCGAGATGAGGGGGGGAAAGACAGACAGACGGAAGAAAAGAAAAGTTCTCTCGATCCTTAATGAAACAAATAAAGAAAAGTCTGAGAAAGAAAAAAAGAAGAAGCAAACAGTACAGAAAGAAAACATAGGCGCAGGAGTGGCTGTGTGGTAAGTAGCTTGTTTACCAACCACATGGTTCCGGGTTCAGTCCCACTGCGTGGCACCTTGGGCAAGTGTCTTCTACTATAGCCTCGGGCCGACCAATGCCTTGTGAGTGGATTTGGTAGACGGAAACTGAAAGAAGCCTGTTGTATATATGTATATATATATATATATATATGTGTGTGTGTGTGTGTGTTTGGGTATCTGTGTTTGTCCCCCTAGGATTGCTTGACAACCGATGCTGGTGTGTTTATGTCCCCGTCACTTAGCGGTTCGGCAAAACAGACCGATAGAATAAGTACTGGGCTTACAAAGAATAAGTCCCGGGGTCGAGTTGCTCGACTAAAGGTGGTGCTCCAGCATGGCCGAAGTCAAATGACTGAAACAAGTAAAAGAGTATACAAAATAAATAACGTACAGAACAAATAACGTCTGAGCGAAGAGAATCTCACGAACTCACTGAGAGTCCGTCGTTATGAAAGGTCTCAGTGATTCTTTAAACCAATATACATAAACACATACATACATACATGCATACATACATACATACGTACTTACATACATACATATATAAATACATGCTCTTTTACTTGTTTCAGTCATCTGACTGTGGCCATGCTGGAGCACCGCCTTTTTAGTCCAACAAATCGACCCAGGACTTATTCTTTGTAAGTCTAGTACTTATTCTATCGGTCTTTTTTGTTGAACCGCTAAGTTACGGGGACGTAAACATACCATCATCGGTTGTCAAGTGATGTTGAGGGGACAAACACAGACACACACACACACACATATATATATATGTATACATATATACGACGGGCTGCTTTCAGTTTCCGTCTACCAAATCCACTCACATGGCTTTGGTCGGCCCAAGGCCATAGTAGAAGACACTTGCCCAAGGTGGTTGATAAGAAAGCTACTTACCACACAGTCACTCCTGCGCCTATAATCATACATAAACACACGCATACATAAACACACACATACATACATACATACATACATACGTAAATACATGCATACACATACATACATACATTTTTCCCTCTCATCTGTTTTCTTTCCTCACAGATTTCTGTAGAAGAACGTAGGCTCGAAACGTCAAAGATTTCTTCAATTTTTCCTGAGCGTTAAAGCAGTACACTTGTTTATTGTTTTTTCATCCATCTCTGTCTTGCTTTTGTATGATTTTGAACTATACATATATATGCGCGTGCGAGTGTAGGGGTGTGTGTATATGTATGTATATTTATGTATGTATATATTATATATATCGCCATGATAGATCGTTAGCCACTACACACATTTTTCTCTCCTTGTTTCTCTCCTTGTTTTTTCTTTATCCCTTTCTGTAGAAGAGCGTAGGTTCGAAAAGTAAAAGACTTTTTCTATTCCTTTTCTATACTAATACATCTGTTTGTTTTGTACACCACCTGTCTTCGTCTTTTGTTTTTTTCGTAAACTCTCCCTATATATTATATATATATGTATGCTTATATATATATATATATATATATATGCGTGTGTGTACTATATATGCATACATATACATGCATACACACACACACAGATATATATATATATATTATATATATATATATAATATATATATATATATATATATATATACATGCATACACACACACAGATATATATATATATATATATATATATATATATATATATATATATAGTTCGACTCCAATCGAAATGATTTTATCAGGAATTAGTAAAACATAACCAGGAAGACGAAAATATCAATGCATCGCCAACAGCAAGAGAAGTAGGAGTATTTTGAGATAATTGTTCAAGGTAGGGGTTGCCTTCTGGCATTAGAAAATCATTATGAAATATCTACAAAAATAATTAGTTGAGAGAAAAAATGGAAGCAAAAAGAAATGATTATAAAATATGAAAGGAAAAATTTGTTTTCTGTCTTCAAGGAAGCCAAGAAATAAATTAAATAACGGTTGAAGTAATGGACAATTACGATGAGAAACTAGGAACAATAATGTCATGTTAAAAGATTGCCATGAAGAGCTTGGAAGAGGCCAAGATTGAAAAATGGAAGTCGGTTAGAAAAGGATATTTTCTAGCCGGGAAACACAAGAGCCAAAGCAAATAAGGATTCTTCATTATGGAATAAGAGCAAGGGAGCCTTCCTGCCAGAAACTTCTAAAAACCTGCTGAGGCAGAGTATATAAGTAACAGTAGAGAATGTGTTTGAAGAATCAATCAGCCATATTGGTTTTAGCCAATCATTCATAGACAATGGAAAACGGCAAAAATGACAGGACCGGAAGTTACGTCCTCATTAGCACGGGTTTTCATGCGCTTAGCTTTTTCTGTGCTTGTTTCTTGTGTGTCTAATTCCGAAATTTGTTGTATTCGGAATTTACTTAGATATTCCTTTGCCTGTTTTGTCACTGAGTATGATGCTTTCTTGTTTTCATGTTTTGAGATAAATTTTAACATCTCGTCCTCAGAGTTTTTCAGGTAGGTGTCTAGGCCAATTGTAGCAATCTTCATTGTTATTGCCAGTTGTAAAAGTTCACGGCCTCCCTCTTTTCTTGGCAGATAAAGTCGTTCTATATCTGCCTTAGGGTGGTGCATTCTATGCATTGTCAATAGGAAAGATAAGGGACAGTCATAACCTGAAAAGGCCCTGGAGAATGATAAACCACTATATTCTGAGATATGCTAATCTAAAGATGTAGGGAAAATCTACGAGGTATTGTTGTCAGGGACCGTTAAGAATACATGTGTCGCCTCATCAAATATTCAGTCTTGGAGTACGATAATGTATCTCTGAAAGGAATGCAGAAACCGTCTAGATATAGATTTATAAGTGTGTGTGTATATGGATGGATGGAGGAATAGATGGAAATTAATACAACGAGAATGTGAAAATTTAAATCATAGACAATTGCCATAATAATTTTAAAAGATAAAGACAGACGTGTAGCCGTTACTTGCAAGCGATTATGTAGCTTAGACCACGCTTATGTTAATTGTTTAGATGCTTAATAATAATAATAATAATAATAATAATAATGATTTCAAATTTTAGCACAAGGCCAGCCAGTTCGAGGCAGGAGATAAGTCGATTACATCGACCCCAATGTTCAATTGGTGCCTACTTATTCGCCTCCGAAAGGATGAAAAGCAAAGTCGACCTCGGGTGAATCTGAACTCAGAACGTAAAGACGTACGAGGTACTGCAAACCATTTTGCTTGGTACACTATCGATTCTTAATAATAATAATAATAATAATAATAATAATAATAATAATAATGCATGGGCTGTTTCCTTAATGTGATGTAGCGCAGGTGTTGTGAGGTGGTCAATGAACGAGTTTATGGAAAAGAACAGGAAAACCAGAAAAGTGATGACAGTTAACAAGGAGCAACATCCCAAAAGCGATACTGAAAGGCTGTATGTGCTAGGAGGAGGAAAAGAAGAAGAAGAAGAAGAAGAAGAATCATTTTCTACTAAAGGCACAAGGACCTGAAATTTTGGGGGAGGAGCTACTCAATTATATCAACCCCAGTACGCAACTGGTACTTATTTTATCGCTCCGCAAAAAGCACATTTGACCTGGGCGGAATTTGAACTCAGAAAATATAGACAGTCGATTCTTCCCGCTGACCGCTTTTCGTTTTTCAGTCACAATGGCTCGCGGCAAATGCAATACAATAAACATTATATGCTGCCATCCCTTTCGGCTAAAAGAAAAAGAAATGGTTATTCTTAGATTGGTACAAGACCAGAAACTTTTGAAAGGAAGAGAAGAGAAAATTATATCGACCCTACTATTTGATTGGTTCTTTACCTAACTTTAAGTATTTTTAGTTTTTATGCTTTCTTTAGTACTTAATCTATTTGTTTGTAAATAGTGTTTTAGTCAGAAGGAGACACTTACAACACTTTTTTGTCTTTGCTGTTATTTTATTATTATTTTTTTTTTGGAGGTGGTGGTGTTGTCCAGCTTCAGTTGAGTCCTAATCGACCAACCTGATAATCAAATGCATTCTAACCATAGCCATCCCGTCCATTAATGGTTTCCTGCAATAAATTATCTAATGTGCACGTCACTTTTTTTAGCGATCCAGTGTATGCTTTAACTGAGATTTCACTGTTATTTATAGCATCGAGCACACCAAGAAATCGTGTAGGAGCGAACGCATTGGTTCTTTTCGTTCTTTGATTTTTGTTGATGAGGGTTTTCTTTTTTCTAATAATATTAAGGCAATTTGTCTTATTCTTGCCGTTCGTTTAAACGGATAAGTGTCAAACCATTGTAATTCTAGCAAACATACATCGAACTAGTATGCTATTGGATAACTGATATCTTGCTTTTAATTCGAACGTGTCATTGCATTGCCAGAGAATATATATGTCTTTATATTTATATACACGTGTGTTTGTACACATACACACACACACGCACACACACATACATATACATACATATATATATATATATATATATACATAATATATATATATATTATATATATATATATATATATATACATATATACATATATACATATATACATATATATATATATACATACATATAAAATATTATTAGAGACAAAACCACTATTTTGCAAAACAAACAAGGAAAGACTTAATCAATACATAAAATTTTAATAAATAGTCAAAAAAACCGCCACTACAATCGTTTCTTGTCTTGTAAGTCTTTCCTTGTTGTTTTGCAAAATAGTGTTTTGTCTCTAATAATATTTTATAATATTTTATAATATTTTACTATAAAATCGATTTAATCCTAAATCTGATTTTATACATACATATATATATACATATATATACATACATACATATATATAACATATATACATATATATATATATTATATATATATACATCATATATACATATATATATATATACATATATACATACATATATACATACATATATATGCACATATATATATAACATATATACATACATATATATACATATTTACCATACATATATACATATATACATACATACATACATATATATGTATATATATATACATATATATATATATATATATATATATAATATATATATATATATATATATATATAGGAATAAGGAATAGACAACAAGAATTGATTTCTTCATGTGAGTGCACAACATTGTTTCAATTGGTATTAGCTCGTGCTTAGCTACTTAAAATTGTGTATCTGAAATCAGGACCGTTTCTGCCTTCAGTCGGGAATTTCTGAACCATTATTGGCTTTTGTATTAGTTTACAGACAGTAGTGGCTCGCTCTGGGGCTGAACGACAACATAAACAGTCACTCATTGTGTTTCGTAAAAAAAAAAAAGAAAAAAGAAACAGAAAGAAAAAGAAAATCGTTTGAGACCAAGTTGGTCGTAATCCTACTTGGACCCTCTAGTGTGTGCATAGAATATTTGTTTTCTAGTCTCCTTTGCTTAGTAATGCATAAATCAAATCATTTATAATAACAATGATCGATCGTCGTAACGAATAAGAAATATACGCACAAAGGAAACGAAACAAAAATACAAGACCAGCAATGTAGAATAAATCAACGATGACTAAAACCTCAAAATCACATCAACCAGAGAGCTTCTACGCCTCACTACTATCATCTCTTAAAAGGACAGGTACGTTCGAGAACGTAGTCCCAGATACGCTATGCCAAAAATGTTATTATCGTGATTGAAACGCCATTTTTCATAAGTCTGTTGGATGAAGATTAACTTAAGGCAAAACAGAAATAATAATAACGATATGACAGACAGAACCCAAACCAATATCAGTCAATTTAGATTATGTACAGAATATTGAAGTGTTGGTTTAATATAACGCCAGTGGCGGAAACAGTATCGTCACAAATGGTTAGTCATCAGGAACAAAAGGCTTGCTTCCTGCTAATGGCGTCCATCAAAGTAGAACGAAAACTACAAAGTGGTGATATACCTTGATGTGTTACACGCTCATTACGTAAGTGTATTATATCTAACAGTTAAAACAGCCTGATTTTAACGCCTGTTCTTGTAAAACTATAAGAAATAACTTGAAAACTAAATGACAGAGTACTTTGATAATTACAGTGTTAGATTACTTTGATAATTACAGTTTGCCAAGATCTACTTTACGTTTCTTCCTTTCGAAAAGTGGATAACATTATTTCTTGTATACCTTTTTCCACAACACTATCAAATTACATATTTTCTCTGACCACAATATATTATCAATTTATTATAACCGAAAATGCTATCATTATTTCTTAGTGAAATATACAAAATAAGAATAATATTTGTTAGACAAAGACCAGGTTCGGTCCCCTTATTTCGTGCTAAATCAATTTGAATTCTGGAATTGTCTCCTTTGCGTTTCTCGTCGATAACTATCATTGACATTAAAGGTTTTTTTCTTTTTATTACGGATAAAATTATTATTGTTTAAATATTTTTCTCCCACTACATTAATTTTACTTAATAAGTCATGATATTTTGGAATCCATCATTAACAGTTATTTGTTGCAAAGCAATACTTGCGGAGATTTCTTCTGAAAGTTGAATAAATATGAATCTGTTGGCAAAACTAAATACAAACAGATCCAGTTTATATCTGTGTATAAAGAAATATGGAATACTTTGATTAGAATGGAGGCGAAACCTTAAGAATTTGTTAAATTTCTTTGAGGATAGAAACCGAAACGTTTTATCCTGTGCGTGTGTTGACGCATTACAATGAAAGAATATCTGTGGTATAGTTTTATCTTTTCTAAGAAGATTAAACAAAATATTTCGTTGAAAGAGCTAACGCTTGGCAATATTTTGTCCACCTAGTAGGCGCCAGGCTTCTACAGACATATAAGCTTGCGGGAGGAGAAAATTAATGCATCTCTGCATTTTTAAGAAACACAGCGGGCTTTCTAGCGGAGAAATTCTAGGAGACAGATCTTATCTTTCATTGGAAACGGAAGATATAGAGAAATATGTTATCTTTAAAAGACAGAATAGGGTGAAAGCTCAAACGCCATTAGTAATCGACACACTCTTCTACAAGCTGATTCTGTGGTATTTAGAAAGAAAGAAAGAAGAAAGAAAGAAAGAAAGAAAGAAGGGAAGAAGGGAAGAAAGAAAGAAGGAAAGAAGGAAAGAAGGAAAGGAAGGAAAGAAGAAGGAAAGAAAGAAAGAAAGAAAGAAAGAAAGAAAGAAAGAAGAAGGAAGGAAGGAAGGAAAGAAGGAAAGAAGGAAAGAGAGAGAGAGAGAGAGAAAGAAAGAATACATGGGTCACTGCTAGAGACATAAGTAGCGATATCGCCCCCTGGTTAAGAGTCACCTTTGTAGCACAAAGGTATTATTATTAATGCTTAGTGGCATTTCGTACGTCCATACACTCTGTGTTCAAATTCCTTCGAGGTCGACTTTACCTTCCTTCCTTAGGAGTCGACAAAATAAGTACCACTTGAGCCCTGGCGTCGATGTAGTCGACGCACCCCTTTCCCTGAAATTGGTGGCCTTGTGCCAAAATGTCAAACCAATATTATTATTAATATCTTCTCTTTATCACAGGTTTTTTTGGAGCTCCTGGAGTTTCGCATGCGTAACGGACTTGCAACCTGCCGCCTAGGGTACCATGCTATTCGTTCTTTCAGCTATCTAATACTTTCCTGATTATTCTGGCCGTGCCAAGGAGGCAGCCCTTTTATAACAGTTCTACTGGGCACTCTATTCCGATTTCCTTTAATATTCTTCCTGATGCCTTGTGATACTGTTCCCAAGGACCCAACGATAATTGGCACTATCTTCACCTTCTTAATTTTCCATAGTATATTATTATAATTATTATTATTTTTATTATTATTATTATTATTATATTATTATTATTATTAAGGCGACGAGCTGGCAGAATCGTTAGCTCGCCAGGCAAAATACTTAGCGGCATTTTGTCCGTATTTATATCCTAAGTTCAAATTCCGCCGAGGTTGACTTTGCCTTTCATCCTTTCGGGTTCGATTAAATAAGTACCATTTGCTCACTGGGGTCGATGTAATCAACTTATCCCCTCCCCGAAAATTTCAGGCCTTGTGCCTATAGAAGAGGGGATTATTATTATTATTATTATTATTATTATTATTGAGTGAGAGAGCAGCGCATGCAATCAAAGTGACACTGGGGTAAAATATACGAAGCTCGGTATGCCCATCATGACTATGCGTCTGATATTGGTCGGAAGTTTCCGACCGCATTCCATTTACATGAGTCCTTCTGGTATTATACCATTCTTCCTTTTGATATCCAGGTAGGTACTTGGAGGTCACTACTCAATTTTTCGTCCAACTGTCTCGTAATCCTCCTAGCTCAACATATTTCTCTCGCTGAACTTCATTTCTATTTTTCTGTTCGAAAATGTTAATATACTTTCTGGTCGTTAATAGACTGTTATTCTTCTTTTCCACCATGGTTCCTTCGGGTTATATTAACATTTACCTTTTATTATTATTATTATTATTTTTATTATTATTATTATTATTATTTTTATTATTATTATTATTATTATTATTATTATTATTATTATTCAGTAGTTTTATTTTTATAGCGTGCTTTCACTTCACTACCGAGCACAGCTCTGTGTGCCTTGGGTATGTGCTGTGATTTGTTGTGATGCTCTGATGGTTATTGTATGGAAAGTGTTCTGCGTAGGATGTGTGCAGTGCCTAGTAGTGCAATTTTCTGTATGTTATATGTGTTTGTAAGTCCTGGTGTTTTTGTTATTGTATTTTCTGAATATTTTTTATCATGCCTAATGCACCTACTATGATAGGAATTGTTTCTGTTTTCAGATTCCACATTCTAGTTACCTCTATTTCCAGGTCTTTGTATTTTGAGAGTTTCTCCATTTCTTTTAGAGACACGTTGTCATCAGCCGGTATTGATACATCAATTAGAAAGCATTTTTTTTCTTCATGATCTCTGACAACTATATCTGTTCTGTTGGCCTTAATTTCTCTATCTGTGTGTATCGGCATATCCCAGAGTATGGTTGCTTATTATTATTATTATTATTATTATCATTATTATTATTATTATTATTATTATTGAGTGAGAGAGCAGTGCATGCCATCAAAGTGACACTGGGATAAAATATACGAAGCCCAGTATACCCTCCATGACTACCCATCTGATAAGGGTGCACCAGGAACATGCATCACAACCATATGTGCGCGATATGGTGATCTTACATCAAGATAAACAGCGCATGACCTTGCAGGTAGGGCTCAGTTAGAATTTTCTTCAGGTCGAGTAGCCCATCCTGCTTAAAAGGTCCCTGAATAAGGTTTGTTTTAAGGCTGATGAACAAAACACCTATGGTTCCAAAGATGAATTATTCAAACCCTAAAAAATTCCTTTCAGCATATGCCTATGATGCTCCCTCCACTACTTCTGCTCGTAATCAGAGTTACACATATCGTCAGCCTGTAAGGGATACTCAACTGGTTATGGTCAAACAACTGACAAGCAAATCTGTGATATTGAGCAGAATATTTGCTACGGCCCATCTTATATACCAGGACAAACAATGTCCGTGATAACAGTTCCAATCAGTTAAGATCTAAAGCCATGAGAACCACTGCCTGGTATTACATGAAGGCATCATTATTTCCATTATTATTATTATTATCATTATTATTATTATTATTATTATTATTATTATTATTATTATTATTATTATTATTATATTGTAAGCGGACCGCAACCAGTTGTCAAGAGGTCCCACAGGGTCTCTTTCTACAAATTATAAGCCTTGATACTTGGATGTTAAGTACCGTGGAGAATATTCAATACCCAAGCACCAATTTCAAAATTCCTACAGTCTCTATAGAGCAGTTTTCCTCTGTTTTTTGGCATGTCTTGCCCTTATGTCAATTCCAGTTTCTCGGGCTTCGTTGTTAGTGCTCCGAGTGCCCCTACAACTACTGGGATAACAGTTACTCCCCTTATTGCCCACGTTCTTGTAATTTCGTCTTTTAGTAATTTGTACTTTTTTTACCTTTTCCGGGTCTTTAACTCCTACGCGTGCATCCGCAGGTATGGCAATATCTATGATCTTAGTTTCGTTTTCCCTTTTTATCTACGACATCAATGTCTGGTCTCCGAGCAGCAATCACTGAGTCACATTGGAGTGTAAAATCACACAAGATCTTATAGTCATTGCTCTCAGTGACGCCATCTGTTTCATGTTCGTAACATTTCCGTGATCTTCCCAGACCGAACATTTCATATAGTCTCCAGTGAACAAACTCATTACAACTACTGCTGCTGCTGCTACTATTAATTGTTGTATCTATCAAATGATTTAGCAGCTGGCAACACTCATATTTTCAAAGTTTGTTCCACAATTCTCAAGACAGTACAAACAATATAGATCACACACACGCACACATGCAATATGTCTTGTGTCTATATCAGAAATCGTCAATTATTAACTTTGTATCATTATCATTAAGTATCTCCCCTCTCTCTCTTCTGGGTCCAAATCCCATGGGTTTCGACTTATGTTTAATCTCTGCGCTGTCAATGTAATTTTATCAGGAATTATTCAACCAACTAGAAAGCGGTGAGCTCGACGAAACACTTCGCAGTATTTCGCCCGTCGCTAAGTTCTGAGTTCAAATTCAACCGAGGTCGACTTTGCCTTTTATCCTTTCAGGGTCGATAAATTAAGTACCAGTGAAACACAGGGGTCGATATAATCAACTAGTCTCCACCCCAAAATTTGAGGCCTTGTGCTTCCAGTAGAAAGGATTGTTCAGCTAACTACAAGGCGGCGGCTTGGGCGAAATGCTTCGCAGTATTTCGCCCGTTATATATATATACAATATATATAAAAAGTAAAAGAGAGTAAAAGAGTCAAATGGAAGAGTAATTGTGGTTAGGCAGCTTTTTAATCGTTACAAATGTCTCGATACATAGAGATCTTCGTATATACAGAATTTAAAGTTAAGTTTAAATTTAATTATGTAACAATTTACCTGTAAAAGAAGATCTATATGTATCTCCTAAGGCGATACTCAGTCGCTGTGCCCGTAAGTAAATCTAGATTTCCATGCTACAATATCCATGACTTCTTCTTTGAAACCAACAAATATACAGTGTATATATGTATATATATATATATATATATATATATATATATATATATATATATATATACATACACATATATATATATATATATTATATATATATATATATATACATACACATATATATATATATGTATACAGTATATATATGTGTATATATATATATATATATATATAATATATATATGTGTGTGTGTGTGTGGTGTGTGTGTGGTGTGTGTGTGTGTGTAGATATAGGTATCAAGTTAGAGGAATTTAATACCTCTAAGGGATAATTAAATCCAGAGTCGCTCCTAGCTATTAGCTGGGTAGGTACAGTCTTTTGTAAGGTTGTACAGTAGCAAGTAGTTCGGTTGGTAAACCGGAGTTTAGGTTATATAAGAGAAGAAAATGGATATAACAACAATGGGGAAACTTATGGTTTACGCTGGTATGTCTTTGATTAAATAGGTAACAAAGAAGGATGAAGCAGAGATGAAGGTACCATCTCTGCTTCTTCCTTCTTTCTTACCTATTTAATTAAAGACATACCAGCGCAAGCCACAAGTTTCCCATTATTACCATATCCATTTTCTTCTCTTATATATTACTAGCAGTATCGCCCGGCGTTGCTCGGGTTTGTAAGGGAAATAACTATATAAGCATTTTTAGAGAGTTATAGCCCAAAAATAGCAAAAAAATGCATTAAAAATGGAAAAAAAATTATGGTAATTTTTTTTTTAAATCGTTGACTCATCGTAGACATTTTTAGAGAGTTACTTCTCTTATGTAATAGCGAAAAAAATGCATTAAAATGGAAAAAAATTATGTTAATTTTTTTTTAAATCGTAGACTCATCGTAGACGCGCGCTAATACCCAGAAGGGCTCGATATGAATCACGACTATAAGATACCCGGTTTTGATTAAACTGCACCGCAAAATGTGGGAATAGTTAGGAATCTAAATCGTAGGAGACAGACACACAACTTCACTATTATATATAAAGATATACGACGGGCTTCTTTCAGTTTCTGTCTACCAAATCCACTCAGAAAACTTTGGGCAGCCTGAGGCTATAGTAGGACACACCTGCCCAAGATGCCACGCAGTAAGACTGAATCTGAAACCATGAGGTTAAGAAGGAAGCTTCTTACCACCCAAACACACGGTCACATATGCGCCTATCATTATAAACCAAAATTTAAAAGCGGAGTCTTTTCCCTCCCATACGATTTGCTACTACTAAATAATTAATAAGATTACTAATATTAGGCTGGCTTGCTAATTTCCGAACTGTCTGCCGACCGATATCTTTCGTTTAACATGCTGCCATGCTATTACAGCTAGCTAAACTGGCGTTAAATATTTATATTCGTCTTAATTAAAACGCAAGATTTACAAAGCAAATAAATACTTTATTCTGGCACTTGGTTTTTTTTTTTTTGTTTGTTTGTTTGTTTTAGAATTAGTCAAGTTTCTTAGAAACATTTACACATCGCAGCCTATCACACTTTCCGCAAGCTGAGACGATGCACAAATCTCGTTCAGTAAATTAAGTTCTTAGATTACCAGTCGCTCTATTTAAGATAACTGGTCTGTGTTGCATTGTGTTCTAAATAAAGCGTTAATTATTATTTTCCGCTCTCACCAAAATGACAGCCGGGAAAAGATTACTGGACTAAAAATTAATGGGTAATGAGAGTGTCAGACAACTTTCAGACTGTCAGTCTATCCATCTTTCTAGCTATCGGAGACTCTGTTCCTCTATGTATGAATATATGCGCCTCATATTTCATTATTTCTACTGCTGTCCACCACAGACACATTTCTCAAGCTCACCTCTTGTGTCCTCCGTATTTCTGTTCTGTTCTTTGTATATGTCTGTGCAGGTACACACACACACACATACATACATACATACATACATACATACATACATACATACATATATACATACATACATACATACATACATACATACATATATATACATACATACTTACATATATACACATACATACATACATACATATATATACACATACATACATACATATATACATACATACATACATACATACATATATATACATACATACATACATACATATATATATATATACACACATACATACATACATACTTACATATATACACACACACACACACATACATACATATATATATATACACACACATACATATATACATACATACATACACATACATACATATATACACACATACATACATACTTACATATATACACACACATACATACATACATACACACACGCACATACATACATACATACATACACGCACATACATAGATACATATATACATACATACACATATATACATACATACATACGCAAGCACGTACATACATACGTGCGTGCGTGTGTACACATGCATACATACACATATCTTTTACTTGTTTCAGTCATTGGTCTGCGGCCATGCTGGAGTACTGCCTTGAAGGTTTTTAGTCAAACAAATCGATCTCAGTTCTTTATTTTATGTCTAGTACTTTTTCCATTGCTCTCTTCTGTCAAACCGCTATGCTACAAGAATGTAAACGAGCCAACGCCGGTTGTCAAGCAGTGGCGGCATAACAAAGACACACACACACAAACTGCGCCTATCTGTCAGCTTTTACTTACAAAGCTTTGTGCAACCCGATGCCATGGAGAAAAAAAAACTTTTACATAAAATGCGGTTCAAAGGGATTGAAAGCGAAACCACCATGTTACGAAAAGAACATCTTAACAACACACCTATACAATGCAAATGAGATTTACCATAAGCTTTTTGATGTTGTCCTCGAGTTTTGTCATAGAATTAAAAACATGCTCTTATTATGTTATATTCGCTATTCATAGTAAAACTCAAATGCAAAACTTGCAAGTCTAAGCTAAATGTGATTAGAAATGATTAAGATATAATCCTTTTAGAAGGAACATTTTTACTATGCTCAATCTCATTATAATCGATAAGGATTAATACTAAAAGTTTGAAGCCAGGAAATAACAATCAAAACAAGCATATTGTAGCTATTCATACTATTTACACAATATTTACTACAGAATCATTTAGACTTCAGCTACAAGTATAATTGTATGACGAACGTCATTATTTATAACCCAGATTCGAACTTAATGAAAAGACACAAGATCAAATGCTTTCCAAACGTGACTATCTTGTCTGTTTCTCTGCCATTGCGTATTGAGAACTATTTAATGTTTCCCATAAGGTGGCGAGCTGGCAGAAACGTTAGCACGCCGGGCGAAATGCGTAGCTGTATTTCGTCTGCCGTTACGTTCCGAGTTCAAATTCCGCCGAAGTCGACTTTACCTTTCATCCTTTCGGGGTCTATAAATTAAGTACCAATTACGCACTGGGGTCCGCCATTCATTGCCTGTGGCAGAAACGTTAGCACGCCGGGCGAAATGCTTAGCGGTATTTCGTCTGCCGCTACGTTCTGAGTTCAAGTTCCGCCGAGGTCGACTTTACCTTCATCCTTTCGGGGTCGATTAAATAAGTACCAGTTACGCACTGGGTCGATATAATCGACTTAATCCGTCTGTCTGTCCTTGTTTGTCTCCTCTATGTTTAGCCCCTTGTGGGTAGTAAAGAAATAGGTATTTCGTCTGCCGTTACGTTCTGAGTTCAAATTCCGCCGAGGTCGACTTTGCCTTCATCACATCCTTCGGGGTCGATTAAATAAGTACCAGTTACGCACTGGGGTCGATGTAATCGACTTAATCCCTTTGTCTGTCCTTGTTTGTCCCCTCTATGTTTAGCCCCTTGTGAGCAATAAAGAAATAAGAACATTTTCCCCTTGCAACCCAGGCAATTATATATGACGGATTAACGTTTAATTTACTGGCTGTTTTAATGCGTGTGCATGCATATATGAATGTGAACACGGTGGAAATATATTTCTGTGTACTGTATTTCTCTGTGTATTTACTTTTTTACGTATGTGTAAGCATACAAGTTGCATCATTTATGAGTAATATATACACATATCCACCTATGTAGATACATAATATACACATGGGATATCGCAATATGGACAAAGGTTTTCTAATTCAATAAATGAATATTTATTCTCCATAAAATGTTGTAAATAATATAACCATATAAACCAAAAGACACATTACTAACACTGACAGCTTGACAATATTATAATGCTTTTTACAGCGCCATGTATGTGAGCTTTATTTGGTTTTTCCTTGTGGCTTGCTTCGTATAACTTGTTTCTACATTGATTTCCTTGTCTGTCGTTTGCGGCGGGATTAATCCAAGTTTTTTTGTTATTGGTTTTTCCTATTTGATAGCTTAATACCTCCGTTGTTCATAGTAGATACGCCATTGCGAAATATTCTGTTCTGCCGTGTGATATTGTGGATCAGCATATATCAAACAGACACACGAGAACTTAGGGTGGAAAATATTCATATTGATCTTCCTGATAGACAACTGATACTTCCAAAATAGAAACGCAGAGAGAAAGAATCCAGCATTAATTCGCTGCTTTATGTTTAGTTCATTTTATTTTCAATTTTATTTTTAACGGAACGTTATTCATTTGTGCAATCCGATACAATTTATCTGTATGGCTTTCATTTTCCTGGTCATGAAATCTGGTTATTTTTACTTCTATTTTCACTACTACACGAATCAGCAATACATAAATTATGTAATATTTGAATTCTAATTATTTTATCATTTTTTCTGGTGTTTAAGTCGTTCAACTGTAGCCATGCTGGAGCACTACCGCCACAGTAAATGCCTTCTGCGTTGCTGCAACCTCGAAAGGATAACAGGCTGAGTCGACTCCCTCTTTTTTTTTTTTTATTACTTCAGAAGAGGAACAGCAACGCCCCTGACTTTCGCGATATAGGACCTGTGTGTTTTCAGAAACAGAAACCTGGGGCGAATGATTAAAACATAGTGGTCTTTGCTAAAAGCACACAAAAAGCAGGTGGTGGTGATGGTAGTGGTGGTGGAGGTGGTAATAGAGTAGTGGTGGTGGTGGTGCTAATAGTAGTGGTGGTGGCGGTTGTGGTGGTGGTGGTGACAGCGGCGACGGCGGCAGTGGTGGTGGCGGCGGCGGCGATAGTGGATTAGTTGATGTTGATACTCGTAATGGTGGCGATGGTAAGGATGAGATAGTGGGGTGGTGGTGGTGTTGTTGTTGTGGTGGTGGTGGTGATGGTGGTGGATGGTACTTGGAGATGAAGTTGTGGTGCTGTGATAATACTTGTGGTGCATGTGATGGGGATGCAGGTGATTTATACGGTGGCGGAAAGATAAGGATAAGATGGTTCTTTGGTGGTGGTGGTGGCGGTGGTGGTGGCTAATAGTAGTGG
>NC_042997.1:197846071-197851071 GCF_006345805.1 Octopus sinensis | reverse complement strand
ATGGTAATTTTTTTTTTAAATCGTAGACTCATCGTAGATGCGCGCTAATACCCAGAAGGGATCGATATGAATCACGACTATAAGATACCCGGTTTTGGTTAAACTGCACCGCAAAATGTGGGAGTAGTTAGATGAAGGCTGCGACTTATAATGGAGTAAATACGGTAAGTTCACCTTTTATCAGATTTCATTACTTATTCTGGTCAATAAACTGTGGCCATACTCGAGCATCCCCTTAAGGGATTTTAGGTGAACATTTATTTTTTAAGTCTGGAACCTATTCAATCTTTTCCTTTCAATAAACTTCTAAGTTATAGAGACTTTAACAAATTAACACCGGTAGTTAATCCGTGAGTGGAGACAAACACAAAGAAACACCTACCTATAGATATATGCACACACACATACATACACACATATTTTCGGGCTAATTCTATAAAACAACCAGATTCAGACAGCAAGGAACGAACGTATCCATGATCTAATTCCTGAAGAGACATATCGTTGTTATTAATTATAGCAATGAGTCCATTACTACTGAGGGAACGTGCTCGCCAAAAGTCTAAACATTCAAAGCATCTTGAATATTTTGCGATATATTCAGCAACTTTATCATAGTTTTCAACCATGAAACAGCTGCCGACGTTCAGCACTCTCAGCTTCAAACAACCCTTCAGTAATTGGAGTATAGCAGGACTCGTGATAGTCGTATTATATAAGTTGAGATGAAGGCGGTGAGCTGGCAGACACGTTAGCGCGCCGGGCGAAATGCGTAGCCGTATTTCGTCTGTCTGTTCTGAGTTCAAATTCCGCCGAGGTCGACTTTACCTTTCATCCTTTCAGGGTCGATAAATTAAGTACCAGTTACGCACTGGGGTCGATATAATCGACTTAATACCTATGTCTGTCCTTGTTTGTCCCTTCTATGTTTAGCCCCTTGTGGGTAATAAAGAAATAGGTATTTCGTCTGTCGTTACGTTCTGAGTTCAAATTCCGCCGAGGTTGACTTTGTTTTTCATCCTTTCGGGGTCGATAAATAAAGTACCAGTTACGCACTGGGGTCGATGTAATGGACTTAATCCCTTTGTCTGTCCTTGTTTGTCCCCTCTATGTTTAGCCCCTTGTGGGTAGTAAAAAAAATATATATAAGCTGAAATTCTCAAGATGCTCAAGTCGACAAATATACTTAAATTCATTGCAGTTGGTTCCAGAACAATTCTGCAAATCTAATTCTTCCAAATTTGGGCAGGCCTTAAATAAATATTTGCAGAGAGGTCAGAGTTATAAAATCACAGCATGCTAACCGCAAACATATCAGGTTGGTGCTAGAGGTAACGAGAAGTTCTTCCAGGCTTAAATCTGTTACATTACACCATGAGACATCTAATTTATTCAACTTTTTTACATTTTGAAACCAAACTATTTAAAGTTTTATCAGACACCTTGTACCAATATGGATTTTAATTGACTTTTGTCCAGAGGAAAGCATCATGCGTACTATCTCTAAGATACTTGCAAGTTTGCGAAAGTAAACATACAGGTAGTTCAACAAGAAAAATAGTATTTCCTGCGGTAATAGTTTAAAATAACTTCCATCCATTGCCTCAAACAATTTCTCAAAATCATTGTGAGTCGAACTACAATGTGACTGATGAACAGGCTTTCAGTGAAAGAATCCCTTTGAATGGCGGTAGGTGAAGTAAGGGCTGTACTAAATGAAATCTGGGAAACAATATAATTTTCAAGATTTGGTCTGTAACCTATCAGTTGTATGGCATCAATCTCTGTATAATACTGTGACAGTTGGTGATGGAATTCAATGCGAAATAAATTAGTTGGGTAGGAAATTGCCAACAATGAAATCACCGAGATGGCAGGAAACTACAGACCCAAACATTATGTACAAATTGTACACAAGTTGCCTCAAACAATTCCTCAAAATCATTGTGAGTCGAACTACATTGTGACTGATGAACAGGCTGGTGGGAAAGAAGGGAGTGTGGGAATGTGCCGAACAACTTTTAATAAACGAAGCTGTACTGTCTGAAGTAAGAAAACAGCGCAGAAACCTTGTGACAGTATGGCTTGACTATAAGAGGGCATTCGACTCTATCCCTCATTCATGGCTGTTGAAGTGCCTATATCTGGCAAGGATACCTACTACCTTAATTGCTGCTATAGAGAGACTCACAAAGACATGGACAACTATTCTTACCCTTACAACAGCAAAATTGCTTCTAATTGTATAGGTATTACAAAGGGAATATTCCAGGGAGATAGAATTTCTGTACTTCTTTTCATTTTGACACTGAATCCATTATCGTTCCTACTGTAGAAAACAAATGGTTACATGCTAGGATCTTCAACTGCCAGAAATATCAATGTAATTCATAATTTCTTTGTAGACGACCTGAAGATTTATGTTAAAAGTGTTAACAATGTCAAAAAATAACTGGAATTAATATCAACATTTTCAGCTGATATAGTCATGGAATTTGACCAAACGAAAGCTCATATTTATTTATAGAACGAAGAAAGTCAGTCCCTCAAACCCAAAACCTGTGCATCAACGGCCTCTCTAACTCCCCCATTCCACAAAAAGAATGTTACAAGTATCTAGGCATAGACGAAAATGCATCATCAATACGTTGTGAATAAAGATAGAGTGGCCTGAGAATATTACACCAGATTTAAGAAAATATGGCAGCTGAAACTCTCCTCTCACAACATTTGGGATACTTGATTGGTCTTTAGAGGAAATCCACTCCAAAGATATCAAAACCCACTAAATCCTGACAACAAAAGAGAACCTCTACAGAAACAGTGATGTTGACAGACTCTACCTAAGAAGAAATGAAGGTGGTAGAGGCCTCAGATCAGTGCAGACAGCTTTTGAATGCTGTTTGGTCTCACTCAGGCAGCAACTTTTAAGAAATAGCAGCAAAAACAAATATATTAATGTAATCCTGAAAAGTGAAGCGAGGAACATTGTACGAGTTGGCAATGAACTCCTTAAGGAACACTCTCTTCCTGATGATCTCCTATACAGCCCCAAAACAGCTGGGCTCTCTTACCTCAGAGAAGACCTGCAAAGAACTCAGCATATAGAAAAAAAGACTATACATGGGTATGTTGCCAGGAAACTTGAAGATGACAGTAGAATTGACACGAAGCGCAACCTCTCTTGCACACAAGACTACTACATCACATCAGACTTTGAAGGCTATGCGTTTGCAATCCAGGAACAGGAGATTGCCACAAATTACCTGGTGAACAAGAGAGACAGTGATGCTCTTGTAATCCCAAGGTGCAATTGCATGTGCATGTCATGTTTCTGTGAAATACATCACACATGTGATTAGAAGCTGTCCTAAAATGTCGTCACGGTACTATCTCCCTATTCGGCACGATGATGTTGCTAAAATAATTGACAATGCCATCTGCAAAAAACGCTATCCTGAAATTAAACTTAGATAATCCTTCTATTATGGAATACATTCATAAACACCAACTCAAGGAATACTGGTGGAATGTTCCCATCAAAACTTCTGTCAAATGTAAGCATAACAGGTTGGATATTGTTGTTTGGGACAGAGGGGCAAAGGTATGTGCCGTCGTAGGGGTTATCAGCCCTGCAAATATAAATATCTCTTTGAAAATCAAAGAAAAATAGTATAGCTATGGACAAAATAGATAGATAGATAGATAGATAGATAGATAGATAGATAGATAGATAGATAGATAGATAGATAGATAGATAGATAGATAGATAGATAGATAGATAGACAGACAGACAGATGAGCAGACAGGCAGGCAGGCAGACAGATAATTTTACGTGGATGTAGAATGGCAGAATAGACGGTAAATACAAGAATCAGAAATAAGGATGTAATATTTGATAGAAGACTAACTGGAAGGAAGGAAGGAAGGAAGGAAGGAAGGAAGGAAGGAAGGAAGGAAGGAAGGAAGGAAGGAAGGAAGGAAGGAAGGAAGGAAGGAAGGAAGGAAGGAAGGAAGGAAGGAAGGAAGGAAGGAAGGTATATGGTGTGAAGTAAATATGAAAGGATGGAAGGACAGACAGATTGAATGACGAAGGGATAGAGAGAGATGGACAGAAGAAATGAGGGAAAGATATTAAGTTAGATGGTTAGATGGACTGAAAAATGTATTGCAATGTGGACGAATAGACAGAAGGGCTGAGAAATAGTTGGAAGAATAATCAAATAGAGTGAAGAGTGAAAAGATGGAAGAATAGAGAGATGAACGGAGGAACTAAAGAAACAATGGATAAGTAAAAGGGTAGACAGTTAGTCTGAGGTAAATATGGAAGGATAGAACTAAAATTACAGTATGAAATATATAAAGCTGTTTTACGTGAATGCCTCAATATTCACATATTTATATATAATGGAGCTGAAAGAAGAATGCAAAGTGTCAATGCATATAATGTATTCGTGTGATTTATTTTTATGGATGCAAATAGTAGGTTTTGTTCTTTCATTAATTCTATTCCAGCCGGTTTCAGAACCTCAAGGTTTAAACAGCTTTATGACTGAGATCTAACGTGGCGAATACAGACAGCATGGTTCCTGGGGATATCCATGACGGAAAATACCACGGTTAGGAATTTGCGTGGCGAAGAAAGCTTGTTGGATGGAAATTGCTAAAACAGTGACAGTTTGGTGACTGAAGACTGACTGATGTAGCGAAGAGAAACAGGTGGCTGGAAATAGTCGTAAAAAGAGTCTGGTGGCTGGAATGTAATGCAGCAAAGAGAACCTAATGGTTCTGTAATGAGGAGCTTTGGGATTCTAGAAATTACTTTAGAGAGCCCAGTGTCTGCAAACTGCCACGAAGAAGTAAAGCTGGTAACCAGGAATTTCCCTGATGGCTATAGCTTGGTGGTTGAAAACTGGCGTGATAGAGACAACCACGCGGATGGGAAGTACCTCGACGAAGATATCTTCGTGAAAGACATCGTGGTAGCTGGGAACTGCAAG
>NC_042997.1:197836071-197841071 GCF_006345805.1 Octopus sinensis | reverse complement strand
TTACTTTCATTTTATGATGTACTAACTACGGCGGTGCATATTCTGGAGCACCGCCTTTTAGTCGAGCAAATCGACCTCCAAGACTTATTCTTTGTAAGCCTAGCATTTATTCTATCGGTCTCTTCTTGCCGAACCGCCAGGTTACGGGGACGTTAACACACCAGCATTGGTTGTCAAGCTATGTTGGGGAGACAAACACAGACACACAAACATACACTCACACACACACACATACACACACATATGCCATATTAGTATGGCGATATAACTAATATATATATATATGTATACATATATATATATATATATATATATATATATATATATATATGTATATATGTATATATATATATGTATATATGTATACATTATATATATATATATATATATATATATATATATATATATATGTATATATGTATACATATATAATATATATATATATATATGTATATATGTATACATATATATATATAATATATATATATATATATTATATATGTATTATGTATACATATATATATATATATATATATATGTATATATGTATACATATATATATATATATATATATATATATATATGTATATATGTATACATATATATATATATATATATATGTATATATGTATACATATATATATATTATATATATATATATATATATATAAATATATACGACGGGCTTCTTTCAGTTTCCGTCTACCAATCCATCTACAAGGCTTTGGTCAGCTCGAGGCCATAGTAGAAGACACTCGCCCAAAGTGCCACGTAATGGGAATGAACCCGGAACCATGTGACTGGTAAGCAAGCTACTTACCACACAGCCACTCCTGCGCCTAATTTTTGTAAGACCACTTAATGCAGACCCTAGGTGAGATTGAACCCTGCCTGGGATGGCCAATGTAGTTGTCTAATTATGTCTCTACCCACGAGACCACCAAGAAACCCAACGATGTTTTTATTTTTTCTTTATTCATCTTTCACTCTCTATATCACCTTCAGCGATAGTCTCTGTACTTTTTCCTGTAATTCATACCACCTCGTTGTCCCAGCAGACAAAATGGAAAAGAAGAACGGCAAGGGAGATGCGCTAGAACAGTCACGGGACATGCACTTGGGGATAGCCATCTCCGCCCCTATAGCAATGAGCAGGGATATGGTCCGGGGGCCGAGAACGCCAGAGGTCTCCACTATCACACACTCGACCTTTAACCTATCAGAGAACAACTGCTATTTTGTCGTTTTGCTTTTCTCAGGCTGACGGGCAGCAGAGCTTGGGCCGGTAGCAGAACAAACCAAGTTGCCCCTGTAGAAGGTGTTACAGCATTTGACAGCCCAAATGAGGGTCCTACCTCCACGGAACGGTAATGGTTTCATACCGTCAGGCCTTTTACAGTCCCCTTGGTCTTGCATCCTGGGCTCCAGCTGGACGGAGAAATTTGTGCGGCGTGTAGATCATTCGTTATGATTTTGATGGGGGCAGCACGGCGTGGAAGGTAGCATGACGGCATGACAGTGAGTGGAGGCCAGAAGAATCCACAGTGGATCCGCAGCGGCATTCGTGAGGCTAACAAACCTGAAGGCCAAGCCTCAGGAAAACGCCGATGCACAGACAGTCGCTATCAAGCTGAGTGCCAGTTGCGAATGAATAATGGCACCGCATTGGGCCGGGTTCCACTGTGAGTTTCGCAGGCTGAGTGGAAATATGTCAGATGATGCTTGTCAAGTCGACGCACTAACTCATCCGCAAACAATAGAAAACACATCTCTATTTCTCCCTCCCTCTCTCTCTCTCTCCTCTCTCTCTCTCCCTCTCTCTCTCTCCCTCTCTCTCTCCCTCTCTCTCTCTCTCCCTCTCTTTCTCTGTGTTTGTGTGTCTGGCATGTTGATTTTGTTCATTCGTTATAAATCTTGTATTTTGCTTGCACTGAGGATTAAAAAGTGCATTACTGCACTAATTATGAAATCAGGGTGATATGCAGCTAAATTCTGTTTTTAAATGACTTGCTTCGAGAGTTGCATTCGGTACGATGCGTTTATTTATTTTTCTAGTTTTGACTTTAAGAGCGTGTGGCATTTATGTGTAGTAATGTCCTCTATATATAATATATATATATATATATATATATATATATATATATATATTCTTGTTTGTCTCTCATTTATATTTTTCCCATTGTAAACTTCCCACAATAAATGTGTGTATGTGTGTATTACACTCTCCCTCTCACTCGCTGTATATGTATATCGCTGACACTGAGCGTGTGTATGGAGTTTAATATGAGCAACAAAGTCGAAAAACTCTCACAAAGTATCAGCAACGAGCTACGAAAAATTTTTACATCTAGGCACCAAATGGAAAAATAAAAGCTTTGTTCATTGAGACGTTATAAATTTCCCAAATTAATGCAGAAAACTGTCCCGATCAAGAAGCCTATCTGTCAGAGAAGATATGGTTTGATATGAAACAAAAAAAGAATTGAAATAAAGGCATTCTATCGTGAAAATTCCTCGGCTACGACGGGATACTCAACTAGAGAGCAGCTAGCTAGATAGATAGATTGATTGATAGATACGTATACATGTGCGTGTGTATATATATATATATATATATATATATATATAATATACACATTTGTGTATAGATAAATGTTTATGCATACATTTGTGTATGTATGTATATAGATTTATAAATATTTATGTATATGTATACCTATGTATATACATATATATATATATATATATATATATGCATATGTATATAAATAGGTATGTATATATATGTGTGTATGTATGTAGTTCAAATTTACAGAAAAACAAAGGACGATGACAGGTGTGAGAACAAAAAGCAGGTGTATTATATATATATATTAGAGGAGGCTCTCAGTAATAGCAATGTAGCAAAACGGCGGTGCAACAGCATGGCCGCAGTTCTGAGCTGAAAATAGAGAGAAAATATATATATATCTATATATATATATATATATATATATATCGTTTTGGGATTTGGTTTGCAAGATTCTTTATATGAGTTTGTGTGTTGAAGTATATTCTGTTGTGTCTGGGGAGAGTCATTTTCTTTTTGTGCCTTATAATGTAACACACTCACCGGTGAAATTTCCACTTATTTCTTATTTTTATTTTCCTAAAATTTTCGTTGCGTCTTGCAACCTTTTCAATAGTCTTGACTATTGAAAGTCAAGACTATTGAAGAGTCAAGACTATTGAAGAGTCAAGACTATTGAGAGTCAAGACTATCGAAAAGGTTGCAAGGCGCAACAAAAATTTTAGGAAAATAAAAATAAGAAATATTGAAAGTCAAAACTATTGAGAGTCAAGACTATTGAGAGTCAAGTCCATTGAGAGTCAAGACTATTGAAAAGGTTGCAAGACGCAACGAAAATTTTAGGAAAATAAAAATAAGAAATAAGTGGAAATTTCACCGGTGAGTGTGTTAAAAATTAAGGCACAAAAAGAAAATGACACACAACAGTATACATATATATATATATATATATATATATTATATATATATATAATATTACCACACAGGCGCAGGAGTGGCTGTGTAGTAAGTAGTTTGCTTTCCGGGTTCATTCCCACTGCGTGGCACCTTGGGCAAGTGTCTTCTACTATAGCTTCGGGCCGACCAAAGCCTTGTGAGTGGATTTGGTAGACGGAAACTGAAAGAAGCCTGTCGTATATATGTATGTGTGTGTATGTTTGTGTGTCTGTGTTTGTTCCCCCATCATCGCTTGACAACCGATGCTGGTGTGTTTACGTCCCCGTAACTTAGCGGTTTGGCAAAAGAGACCGATAGAATAAGTACTAGGCTTACAAAGAATAAGTCCTGGAGTCGATTTGCTCGACTAAAGGCTGTGCTCCAGCATGGCTGCAGTCAAATGACTGAAACAAGTAAAAGAGTGAAAGAGTATTATGCACTTGTATTCTTGCATATATACACATAAATGAAACAGACACACAGTACATAAAATGATCGCATTCTATGTTACATGTGATCTGTCATAAACAATCTACACTTGATTACAGGTTATTAATGTGGAAAGCCAGTTGTGTTGACATTGAAGTCGACACTGATCACCTTTCGCATCACAAAAAGTGGTTTCGACGTGTAGTTGCATGATTGAATCTTAAACATTGTTACAGGCAAGAAATAAAAATACTTCGAAATAGATAAATACCGCTACGTACGTGCTTGAATAGTTAAAATTTACGATGTGTATTAACTTGAGAATTCTCTCGCCAGTTCACATAGTAAGCTCTATGTACGTTTATGTGGTCAATATATTTTGCGTATATCCACAAGTTTTCTTTCACTAACATATTTTGTCATCAACTACCATTCTACTTCCAACTTGCAGCAGAATACCAGTTGATGACTGCATCATGTCTGCAGTCCAATGACTGAAACATAAAAGATGTATGTATGTCTTCTATTTTGTAATTATTATAAATCTTCCACTGAGGATAGAGCCGCTTTCCAACAAAGATACAAGGCTCCATTTTTGGAATTTAGTTAACACAGACAAATTCACATTTGGAACTTGAGAAAAGTCTTGCATATTTTTACTGTTCCTCTCACAGACTAAATTGTCTTCTACTAGCCTCGGGCCGACCAAAGCGTTGTGAGTGGATTTGGTAGACAGAAACTGAAAGAAGCCTGTCGTATATATGTATGTATATATATATATATATGTGTGTGTGTGTGTGTGTGTGTGTGTGTGTGTGTGTGTGTGTGTGTGTGTGTGTGTGTGTGTGTGTGTGTATACGAATTTGCCGGTTGATTTCTCTTTCTGAAAATTCCAGTTTATCCAGATTCTCCTTTAAGCATTTACTAACAAAACGTAGTCCTCCAATTATTATTGGCATGAATATGAATTCAGTCTGGATATAGAAGCTGGAGGTTTCGAAGCAGTTGTCCATAGATATCCTCTTTTTCTTGGATATTCAAAGAGATATTTATATCTGCATGGCAT
>NC_042997.1:197741071-197826071 GCF_006345805.1 Octopus sinensis | reverse complement strand
AAAGCCAGACGAAATACCGCTAAGCATTTCGCCCGACGCGCTAACGTTTCTGCCAGCTCGCCGCCTTCAAATATGAACTATTTCTGTTAAGAAGAAAATTGTGAATTTTTTTTGAGAATGTGTTGTGAAAAAAGGAATGAGGAAAAAAAAAGAGAAAAAAACGGTCGAGAATGTGTTGTGAAAAAGAGTGAGAAAAAAAAGAAGAGAAAAACTGTCTAAATGTAACCACACGACTTCGGGATTCGAATAGGTATTTCGCCTCATTGTATCATCTTTTTCATAATTCATACGTTTCTTTTGGTTTTTCATCTTTTCTCAAATGCCTATTTTTATTTTTAGTTCCCCGATTTTATATTGTTATTTCGTTGTTGCCCGCAAGGGGCTAAACATAGAGGGGACAAACAAGGACAGACAAACGGATTAAGTCGATTACATCGACTCCAGTGCGTAACTGGTACATATTTAATCGACCCCGAAAGGATGAAAAGCAAAATCGACCTCGGCGGAATTTGAACTCAGAACGTAGCGGCAGACAAAATACCTATTTCTTTATTACCCACAAGGGGCTAAACACAGAGGGGACAAACAAGGACAGACATAGGTACTAAGTCGATTACATCGACCCCAGTGCCTAACTGGTACTTTATTTATCGACCCCGAAAGGATAAAAGGCAAAGTCGACCTCGGCGGAATTTGAACTCACAACGTAACGCAGACAAAATACCGCTAGGCATTTCGTCCGGTGTGCTAACGTTTCTACCAGCTCGCCGCCTTCCCCGATTTTATATTGTCTCGTTGTGTATTGTCTGTACGTGTTGTATTTGTCTTAAAGATTTCAATGTACGCCTGTTAATAGGAAATTTAAAAAAAACGAAAGTAGTCCACCAAATCCAGTAAGCGAAGAAGGGGCAATACTGATACCTATAACATCGACAGTGAATCCATTTTTTATATTGAAATTACATTACAACACCGATATTGATAGAGACTACCACTGCACGAAATATTCTGCTGTGGCATCTTGATTTACAAGCTGCATAAAATTACTGATGGTGTAATGAAAATACTTAATCTGTTAAGAACAATTCGAAGTAATGTATCAAAATGTAAGCCAACATATACAAAACGATGAGGTTGAGGTAACAGAGAAATGTTCTAATCAGAGCAGACTGAGGAAAAATACGAATGAAATCTGTGCAAAGATATATTAACCTTCATAAAATTTTCAGTGGTTTTATAGTGAGAAAATATATTAAACATTTCTGAATTCCTATGAAGAAGAAATTGGGAGGAGATTTATAGGAAAGGAAGACAACACAGGAATTACCGTAGAGTCATTCCAGTTGTGTTACTAAACTGGAAGTTAAGCAAAAATCTTGGCGACAAGTAATAAAACTGAAGATCTAATTAGTTTCTGTAAATTTTATGGCTGTGAAGATGATCACAGCATTTTGACAGAATATCAAGGAAAGCGATATTCATCTTAACTTTACTGTTACGTATGAGCTTCTTAAAATTTAAACAACACTCCCAACTGTCGGTGGAGAGTTCTGTTTCCAAGCTTGAGTAAGGTAGGTATAAACTGCCGAGCTTGTGTGGAAAAGAGGCTCTTTGCCCACATAGTTCTCAACATAGAGAAAGATATCCGTATCGTAATATGAAGAAGTGAGAAGGCGGCGAGCTGGCAGAAACGTTAGCACGCCGGGTGAAATACGTAGCCGTATTTCGTCTGCCGTTACGTTCTGAGTTCAAATTCCGCCGAGGTCGACTTTGCCTTTCATCCTATCGGGGTCGATAAATTAAGTACCAGTTATGCACTGGGGTCGATACAATCGACTTAATTCGTTTGTCTGTCCTTGTTTGTCCTCTCTGTGTATCGCCCCTTGTGGGTAGTAAAGAAATATATATGAAGAAGTGATAAGAATTTTCAAAGCGCACAACCAATGGGAGAATATTATTTTGATTTATTAGAGTATGTGGGCTAACTTTTTCTTCGGTACGCATCTCGTTATAAATGATTTAGAATATGATTTTTGCCTTTAAATTTTCCTCACCAGTCAATATTTCCTTATTGTACTTTAAAATTTCTATCCATCATATTAAGTAGCCTACAGTAAGTTTCTATAAATCTTTAATATAGATATTATCGATGTCACATATTTAATGTATTTGTTCTGTTTATGCGTTCATTAGCTGCAGGATAGCCCACCGACGTTACCCGCAGCTAATAAGCGCATAGACAAAACGCATGTGATATCAATAATGTTTACGTTACAAGAGCTGCTTATAATTCAAACTTTAAATAAATCTATAATTTATTTTCCCCCCATGCTATTTCATTATATATACGTATCAGAATTCTGCAGTGTATATCATGAATAAGATAATAGTCAATACAGATAAGGTTGCGTAATAATTATAATAAGCTTCAATATTTCCATGTCTTAAGGCGGTGGACTGGCAAAATGCTTAGCGGCGTTTCGTCTGTCTGTATGTTCTGAGTTCAAATTCCACCGAGGTCGATTTTGCCTTTCATATATATGCATCAGAATTCTTCAGTGTATATCATGAACAAAATAAAAGTTAATACAGAAAAGGTTGCAAAAGGATTATAATAGACTTCAATGTTTCCGTCTTAAAGCGGCAAACTGGCAAAATGCTTAGCGGCGTTTTGTCCGGCTTCTCGTTATGAGCTCAAGTTCCGCCGAGGTTGGCTTTGCCCTTCATTCTTTCTTTGTCGATTAATTAAATACAAGTAGAGCATTGGGATTGATGTAATCAATTTGTCCGCTTCCCCAAAATTTTAGACGTTTTGCCTATTGTAGAAAGGAATATTTTCATATCTTAAAGTGGCGCCTTAAGATATGGAAATAATTATCATGCTGGTAAAACGCTTAGCAGCATTTTATCCTTCATTGTGTTCTGAGTTCATATTCTGCCATGGTGGACTTTTCCTTTCATCCTTTCGGAATCGATAAAATAAGAACCATTTGAATCTAAGGGTCGGTGTAATCGAGTTACTCCATCCTCCAGATTTGCTGGCCTTGTGACAAAATTTAAAGCTAATATTTCGAAATCTTCATATCTTTCGAAAATTTTGCAATTAATTTTTTTACGTTTTTTCGTATATTTTCTGTAATCGGATTAATGCTTTAAAAATTCATTGAATTTAATAAAATTTCAGAATATTTACAGCACAGTATTTTACTTTTGCGCGGGTGGGAAGGTGTCCCATATAGCAATGCGGATTTCATTTTTAAGAATCTAAGCGGAACGTTATTTCCTTTTTCAAGGGAAACCCTTTTCTCATGAAAGTCTGTGCAGTTAATTGAATTCTTATGTTTTTCAGTTGTTAAAAAGACTTATTTTCATTTTTATATACCCACCAACTCGTTCTCTTACAAAATTTCTCAAACATAACACTCTTAAATAATAAAGTATGACATGACAAATACACGGCTGTAAGAGGCTGTTTGATAAGAAGTTTGCTTCCCAGCAAGATGGTTCTGGGTTCGGTCCCGCCGCGTGACACTTTGGGTAGGTGTCTTCTTCTATGGCCTCGAAGCGACAAAAATTTTGTGGATTTGGTAGAGGGAAACTGAAAGAAATCTCTCGTATGTGTATGTGTGTTTGTTTCTTTGTTTGTCTTTGTGTTTGACAACCGGTGTTAGTTGTTTACGTCCCCATAACCTAGCGATTTGGCAAGAAGAAAAAATATATACAAACATAGTGTTAAATGTGCACGTAGTAAATATTCTTGACATACATAGAATTTAATGCATTTTAAACTTAGTGTTGATTAAAAGAAATAAGTATAAATTTATTGTAAAAAAAAAAAGATGGTATGATTTTGATTGATAGATTTTTATATAATATTAATATATAGAAATATTCGAGTTTTCTTACAAATATTATTATTCAATTTTAATAAGCTCGACCCCTTTTCTTGCCAATCTTACAAATATAAAGTACACCGCTCTTCCAAGGTCCAACCATGTATAAACTCAATCTACCTACATCTATAAAGCGCGGTAAGTCTAGTGATGTTATGGAAGAATAAAAAGTACTTTTTATTGAACACAGTTTTATTAACCGTTGACATGTTCTTTTTAGTTCATTGCGAATACACCCAACATATAAAACTCGGTTATATCTATTTTTGTTAATAACTACATTACAATCAAATTCGTAATACCGTAATTAGTTAGCCTTAACTAACAGATTATAATGGTCGGTCTCATACAATGAGTAGGTTATAGCAACAGACTACGTTATAGGTTTTAATTGTTATACGATATTAAGAGCTATACTAAATAAAACTCCATCCAAAATATATATGCTCATAATTTGCTGCTGTAACTAATTGTATTTAGCCAACAAATGACAGTAATCGAACATTAATCAATTATTATAGCAATCAAGTAATACAATGGACATATTGTTTGTATGATCGTGCTAATTAGGAAAGAGGAATAAAAGTTATGAAAAGGAGGAAAGAATCTATAAGGAAATTATTTTCATTCGATCGGTTGTGTTTTTATGTCCGATTGATCGCACCTTTTACAGAAGGTCAGAGGCTCAATTGTCCAAAAATAGATTTTGATTATTTTTTTTTTGTCTTTTATTTTCGGGGAGAAGTAACGTTTATTATATATTTATGAGTTGCACAGAATATTTTGTGTGAACTAGGCAAAGCTTTGTACATCAGAACAAAAACACCGTTTAAAAGAGTAAAAAGGTGTTTGCTATTCTATTATAATTTATACATCACTAAATACAAATAAAATAATAATAATTTAATTAACTGAATTAACGATATTAGTGTAGTTTTAAACACCTTGAAAAGATGAAGTTTTCAAGAACAGTACTATCGTTAAGTAAGGAGCAGATGTTGTAAGAGTTCGTTCAAAGGGGATAAATGTTTATCTTTTTATTAATGGACAACAACGATTGGTTATGATGAAAGTGTGTGCAATTCAAAGATACATTTTCGTTACGCATTCTAGAAACTCAAAATGTAAAGCAAATGTTTAACTTGAAGGGCAGGAAAAAAATTAATTACATGCTCGCTGAAAATCATTAGGGATAGAGGGGGCTCTGTGCCACGATAGTATCTTAGGAGTCTAGCATGTTGTTCCCTATTTAGTAGGGTGGACGGGCATCACTGACTATCTGATCTACAAAATGTTTTATGTGCTGGCTCCTCACTTGGCAGGCTTAAGCACATGATGAGCTTAGTGTTAACACTGCAGCAGCGCTACGAAGGCGGTAAAACGGCCAATAAGACATCGAGCAAACAGAAACGTTAGCACACCGGGCGAAATGCTTTGCGGTATTTCGTCTGCCGCTATGTTCTGAGTTCAAATTCCGCCGAGGTCGACTTTGCCTTTCATCCTTTCGGGGTCGATTAAATAAGTACCAGTTACGCACTGGGGTCGAAGTAATCGACTTAATCCGTTTGTCTGTCCTTGTTCGTCCCCTCTGTGTTTAGCCCCTTGTGGGTAGTAAAGAAATAGGTATTTCGTATGTATTTACGTTCTGAGTTCAAATTCCGCCGTGGTTGACTTTACCTTTCATCCTTTCGGGGTCGATTAAATAAGTACCTGTTACGCATTGGGGTCGATATAATCGACTTAATCCGTTTGTCTATCCTTGTTCGTCCCCTCTATGTTTAGCCCCTTGTGGGTTGTAAAGAAATAAGTAGAACGGCCAACAGCCAGTGGGGAGGAGTCTAAAGAAAACCAACGACCAGGTGTCTGTGACTGAAGGCAACCCAGTACATTGTGGACTTTGGCTAACCAATAGGATATGTAGCCCCAACTATAGTCTCTTACCTAAATACAAGTGGTTGGGCTTCAGCTTAGTATCCTGTCCCCAGGAAAACCTGAAGCTATGAAAACAGCTCAAAGAGCAAAAGCACCGCGGGTCAGACGGGGCAGCGGTCGTAGGATAACTGCTGAGCCATTCTGCCGGATACTTTGACGGCCTCTTATGTCGTCCGACACAGGAGCACCTAAGTCAGTATAAATAATTTGAAGAAGATGGATGTAGTTGTTATCGGACCATTTGGGAGTAAAGAAAAAAAAACAATTACATACGATGAAACAAAACAACCAATATTTGATTGAACACTATATATTGTGAGATGGATAGCTACTAACCGATCAAGCTAGTTATTTCCGGTTGGAGGTAATTATATTTTCCTGCAAAGCTATATCGAACTATTTGCTAATATATCAAGCTTGTACGTACTCCAAACCGTTCTAACAACAAAAAATCACCTGTATACTTTCACAAAAGAGTTAGCAGTTGCAATTACCACTTGCAACACTAGTGTTAGCAGTAATTGGTTCTTCAATCAGAAACAATATCGACCACAATAAACAATGATAAGTCTCTAATATTCTAATAGTATAATTGCTAATTATTATTCCTCTGCGAATAAAAGAAAGTGTCAGCTCTTATCCACATAAAAAAAAAGGCGGAACGCGATGTTCTCGTGTAACACATGCAAGATAAAATGTCTCCAGTGAAATATTCCTGGACTTGGCTCTCAGCAACATAAAATTTACATCAAAGTAATTCGACTTAAAAGGATGTCTTTACTCCCAAAAGATGCATTAATCTCAGATTATAATAATCTTTAGAGGGTCATAAATAATATTTTACTTTGTTTTTGTTGCTTTTATCTTTAATTTTTTTATTGGCCCTTTTTCTCCTCAATGAGTCAATTACCTGACATAACTCTTCTATTACTAACCAACAACTCATGAAAGAAATAGAGCTTCACTATAGTCACTTGACATGCTAAAAAAAGAAGCTAGATCTCCCTTAAATTCGTAATGTCCTATAACAAAAAGAGTGTATTGTATGTGTACTTCCTTAAATGCATTTAAAAAAGCGGCAGAATTCATTTTGATGATGTCTGATTATGATTAACCGAGAATTATATAACAACAATGACAACAACAGCAGTAGCAACAACATCAATAATAACATCATCAACAGAAGCTACAACAGCAGCCGTACAAGATTTGGACTTGGAGATCTCCATTTCCAGCGACTTCGAGGGCCATCTCCCAGTGGTGTCGGGCGTCAACGAAGAGCCATCGACTACAACAAGATGACCAAAGTTTTTTTTTTTCCAAGGTCTGGGGTCTCCCGCCCCTAAGCCCTAGACCATCACTTAATCACCCTTACCCGTCTTGTTGCTTAACAACAACAACAACAAAAGCTGCAATAACAACAACGGTACTAACAGTACCAACAACAGCTACAATAATAAAAGCAACAGCAACAAGAGCGACAACAGCAACGACAGTGGAGGCGCAATGGCCCAGTGGTTTGGGCAGCGGACTCGCGGTCGGAGGATCGCGGTTTCGATTCCCAGACCGGGCGTTGTGTGTGTTTATTGAGCGAAAACACCTAAAGCTCCACGAGGCTCCGGCAGGGGGGGTGACCCAACTTTCTCTCACTCTTTCTTCCTGTTTCTTGTTCCCGACTTCCTACGCAACCGCTGAGCCTGGATGCGCATTCATCCATCCGTCGATGCTCTCGGTGTCGGGAGTTGACCTGCTTTCTCTTCTGCGGGTCTTACGAACAGCAAAGGACCACGTTTCGGACTTCTCCCACTCTGGGACGAAAACCGCTTCGCTCAACAAACAAACAAAGCAGCAACCACAAGAGCAACAGCAGTAGCTGCAGCTGCAAATGCAACAACAACAACGGTAATAACAGTACCAACAACAGCTATAATAATAAAAGCAGCAGCAACAAAAGCGACAACAGCAACGACAACAATAAGTGACAACTTTAATTTACAAACATTCGTATGAAATATATTTAAACTATTTAATTAACATAATTTACATTATTTACATCTGACGGATATAGAACTGTATTTAATTAACAGATCTAACGTCATTATCCATATGTAAAAGATTAACGATTATCTCCCTTTGTACGAACTCTTATATCTACTACACATTTACTGCTAATACTAACGAGGAAGGAATTTCAACCGTGTTTCGTGGTCCGCTACCACAACAGCTCCTTTATAGGATCCAGTTAGCTCAAGATGTCATCAGGAAGAACCACGTCCGGTTTCGGCCCCTACTCCTCTACTGTTTTGACGTGGCGGGGCCAACCCTTTCGGAGGTGTTTTCAGCTCTGGTGTTGGGTGCATGCCTTCTTTCTTCTGTTCCCAGGCCTCTTCGATGTAGCGTCAACGAGTGTCAGCGGGCGACTGACTGTCTTGTCAAATTTTTTTTCCCTTTAAATACCTGTTGCTAGGCTCCAGCAGGCAGCCCCAGCAAGTTGTCACATGACACTTCCAGCAAGTTGTCACGTAACACTGTCTCAACTTTAACTGACCAATGAAGGCGTATAGTCTTAGCCCATGCATTCTCTAAACGAGACCGTCGCCTGTCAATCAGCGAAGCTAATTCAGTGTCAGCTTGTCTCATCTAGTGATGTTATTTTCTTGCCGGCATGTTATGACTTTCAAGCCATTTTTTGGTCTTCCCGCTTCAGCCATATATAGAAGCTGGCTTTTTCGACCGACTCCTGTACTCTCCTTATTAGCTTTCTCAGCTCCGAGCTAGAAAAAACAAATGCTGTTCTAGAAAATTCCATATCTTCAAGGCACTTCAAATTACATTAATAGAGTTAATTCATTTAATAACATCCACATTGTTTTATTTCTATTTCGTGAGGTATAGGCGCAGTCATGGCTGTGTGTCTAGGAGGTTGTTCCCCTACAACATGGGTTCCAGTTCAGTCTCACTGCACGGCACACTGGGCAACTGTCTTCTACTTTAGCCCCGAACCAACCAAAGCCCTGTGAGTAGATTTGATAAACGTAAACTGAATGGAATCCGTCTTGTATATATGTATGCATATATGTGTGTTTTCGGGGTGTGCGCGTGTATATGTGTGTGTATGTATATATATATATATATATATATTATATATATATATATATATATATATATAGGAGAGTTTACGAAAAAAACAAAAGACGAAGACAGGTGGTATATAAAACAAACAGATGTATTAGTATAACGCTCAGGAATAGAAAAAGTCTTTTACGTTTCGAGTCTACGCTCTTCTACAGAAAGGGACACAGAAAAAACAGGGAGAGAGAAAAAAATGTGTGTAGTGGCTAACGATCTGTGTGTGTGTGTGTGTGTGTGTGTGTGTATGCATGTATGTAGTAAAAATTAATATAAACAGCTAGGCGCAGTGTGATACCATAAAGGTATCAATATTCACTGAGTATGACTAAGGGTGCCGAAGCACCTACATTGCTAAAAGTAAGAGTTAAAATACTCTTAATGCGGTAAGAGGAGCGCAAATAAATACATATGCTGATAGGAGAGGTAACCATTCCATGACAGTTTCGTGGATCAACCAGACTAGGCCTAGTTTCGTCTTTACAGTAGAAATCGTCAGTGATGACTTCTCATGCATGTACATTTGTATGTATGTGTGTATGTATGTATGTATGTATGTATGTATGTACGTATGTATATATGTATGGCCAGTAACAGTCTTCCTCGGTCGCGAGTGGATACTCATCATTTATGCATATATCTATGTGTGTGTGTTTGTGTTTTCCACCCTACCCATAACCTGTGTTCAGTTTGTTTTGTTTACGTCCCGTTATTTAGCTGTTCGAGAAAAGAAACCGATGGAATAGGTTTTGCGCTTGAAATTAAATACTGAGATCGATTTGTATGACTGAATCCTTCATGGCGGTGCTCCAGCATGATCGCTGTTCCATGACTAAAAACACGATAAAAGATAAAAATCAGAATGCAATAACACAAACGCGTACAGTAATCTCTCGACTATCGCGGGTGTTACGTTCCAAAACCCCGCGCGATAGGTGAAAATCCGCGAAGTAGAAACAGTGCTGCACTCTCTCTCTTTTACTCTTTTACTTGTTTCAGTCATTTGACTTCGGCCATGCTGGAGCACCGCCTTTAGTCGAGCAAATCGACCCCGGGACTTATTCTTTGTAAGCCCAGTACTTATTCTATCGGTCTCTTTTTGCCGAACCGCTAAGTAACGGGGACATAAACACACCAGCATCGGTTGTCAAGCAATGCTCGGGGGACAAACACAGACACACAAACATATACACACACATACATATATATATACATATATACGACAGGCTTCTTTCAGTTTCCGTCTACCAAATCCACTCACAAGGCATTGGTCGGCCCGGGGCTATAGCAGAAGACACTTGCCCAAGATGCCATGCAGTGGGACTGAACTCGGAACCATGTGGTTGGTAAACAAGCTACTTACCACACAGCCATTCCTGCACTGTATATATTTTTTAATAATTTTTATAATTTGTATATATTTATTTTATTATAAATGCAAAACACCACAGAGGAATCGACGTAAGCTTAAATAATAAACCGCGTTAGGTGAGCCGCAATATAGCGAGGGATTACTGCATTTACTTTTTTCTTAAACAGTGATTTTGTTCTGACGTACAAGGGCAGCTTCTATCGAAATCGAACAGCAATACTTAAATCAATAGAACTACTTAACGATTATCCTAAATTATCCTCTTACCAAGTTGTATTTTCTTTTATGATAAGAAATCACAATTAATTTATGATAATATCAAAAAGAATAATTAATTTATTAGAATATTGAAAAGATAATTCATTTATTAAAATATTGTTTACTTCAGTGCAGATTTTTCTTCTCTAATAGGCAGTTTTGATGCCCTTCTGAAGGACTTCACAATGTTATATATGTATATGTATGTGTGTGTGCGTGTGCGTGTGCGTGTGTGCGTGTGTGCGTGTGTGTGTGTGTGTGTGTGTGTGTGGTGTGTGTGTGTGTGTGTGCGTGTGTGTGTGCGTGTGTGTGTGTGTGTTGAACCGCTGAATACTATACAATTTTTCTCTCTCCACTTTTTCCTCTTATTACTTTCTGCTGAAGAGCGTAGGCTCGAAACGTAAAAGACTTTTCTATTTTTTCCAAGCATTAAACTAATGCACCTGCTTGTTGTTCCTACACCTGTCTTCGTCTTTTGCTTTTCTATAAATTTGAACTAGTCGGCATGATAGATCGTTAGCCACTACACATTTTTTCTCTCCTTGTTTTTTCTGTGTCCCTTTCTATAGAATAGCGTAGGCTCGAAACGTAAAAGACTTTTTCTATTCCTGAGCGTTATACTAATACATCTGTTTGTTTTGTACACCACCTGTCTTCGTCTTTTGTTTTCTTCGTAAACTCTCCCTATATATATATATATATATATATATATATATATATATTCTATTGATCTCTTAAACCGACCTGCTAAGTTAGGGTGACGTAAGCATATCAATACCAGTTTCCGCTATGCGAACTTTCAGTGGGTAACCATGGTAAAAAAAAAATGAAATGGAATGAAACGACACCACAAAACGTAGTGCACTGTCTTCTAATACTAAACGGATTTACAAGTACTAATGCTTAGCATTTTTGCATATTTTTTGCTACACATATGTCACTAAAAATAGTTAAGAAATAAATACTTCCTAGAGAAAGACAGCCTCTAGTAACGAACCCATAGATTCTAATAATTACGCAGGTCACTTAATTAAACTGGGACGTGTAGAATCGACTACACTGTTCAAACTCGCAACAAAACACCTGCAGCTTATTAGAAGCCGAGACCAGTTCGATATCCACACTACAGTCGTTTGGTTTCTACTACTGTGAGGCATAAAATGACCCTCGTGTACGTATAGATTATCGGAAGCAAGCAGACACTTTGAAAGCAGCCAGTGAATATCCATATCGTCTTCTCTTCTCGTACTATTATTCTCTTATGTTGTCTGTCTGTTGTAATCAACCAGCTCCAGGTATCTTCTTACAATAATACCATCGATTCAGCACGCTCACAACCACATATACACGCACGCGTGTATGCATTTATATATATATTTTACTCTTTTTTCTTTCTTCTTTTCTTTTCTTTTATTTGTTTCAGTCATTTGACTGCGGCCATGCTGGAGCACCGCCTCTTGACGAGCAAATCGACCCCAGGACTTATTCTTTGTAAGCCTAGTACTTATTCTATCGGTCTCTCTTAAAGGTTGATCATTTTACCCAATCAGAAAACAGGATCTGTGCGTAACAGTTGTGATAAAAATGAAAATAACCATTAGACGATGGAGTTTTAAACAAAACGAAAACAATGCATGAGATAATACAAATACAGAGTGGCTGCGTGGTAAGTAACTTGCTTGCCAACCACATGGTTCCGGGTTCATTCCCACAGTATGGCACCTTGGGCAAGTGTTTTCTGCTATAGCCTCGGGCCGACCAAAGCCTTGTGAGTTGATTTGGCAGATGGAAACTGAAAGAATAAGTCCTGAGGTCGATTTGCTTGTGAGTGGATTTGGTAGACGGAAACTGAAAGAAGCACGTCGTATATATGTATATATGTATATATATATATATATATATATGTATGTGTGTGTATATGTTTATGTGTCTGTGTTTGTCCCCCAAAGTCGCTTGACAACCGATGATGGTGTGTTTACGTCCTCGTAACTTAGCGGTTCGGCAAAAAGAGACCGATAGTATAAGTACTAGGCTTACAAAGAATAAGTCCTGGGGTCGATTTGCTCGACTAAAGGCGGTGCTCCAGCATGGCTACAGTCAAATGACTGAAACAAGTAAAAGAGTAAAAGAGAGTAAGAGTATGTGATTCTGCCATTCGGTTGTAAAATTGCGAACAAGCTACCCTTATTATTTATTTCTCATTTACATAATAGATACCTATATATATATGGTGTGTATGTATATGTACACATTCTTTTACTCTTATATACGTCTCAGCCCAAATGCTGTAGCCATACTGGGGCGTATACATACAGACATATACATACATATATAGATATGTGTTCATCTATATATTACATACGTGTTTATGTATATATATTTCTCTTCTTTATTTAATCACTAGCAGTATAGCCCGGCGTTGCTCAGGTTTGTTTTTTAGTCACACTTAAAACGGCAGACTTTGATGTCGCGTTAAGTAAAAGTTTTGCATTATGTTATTCCCTTTAAGTGAACATTTTTCTGGTTGAAATACACCGAAAAATGGTGACACACCAGTCAAAAAATCGTAAGAAATACGGATTTTCATAGAAAAAAAAGCACCTTTTTATGTAAATAATTTTTGGTCTTAACATGGACCGATTTGAATTTTTTATTCTATGGAATGAAGAGCAAGCCTTCTTCTATCATACTCTCAATTTTGGTCAACTTGCGCCGCAGGGTCTCGGAGGAGATAGTGTTAGTTGAAGGCTACCAAACCTGTCACACACACATAGACAACTTCAGCTTTATATGTATAGATTTAAATTCTTCCTCTGAAGAAGGAGCTGGTTTCTAACAAAGATACAAAGCTTCACCATTGAAATGCAGATAACGGAAACAATATTACATTTTAAATCTGAGAGAAGTCTTGCATAGCTTTACTGTTCCACTTACAGATTTATTTGTAATGTGGGAATCAGTAGGTTGATTTCTTTTTCTGAAAATCCAATCTTATCCAGAGTGATAGTTAAGCATTTACTTACAAAACCAAGCGCTCCAATATATATAAATATAAATTTATAATCCGGATATGTATGATATAGATATAAATCTGTAATCCGGATATGTATGTATTTATGTATACGTGTATGCATGCAGGTGTGTAAGTATGCATGCATGTATGTGTGTCATTGTTCAGTTTTATTTCAAGATGTCTTGCCAATAGAGGAAGGTTTCTAACCTAGATCCAAGGCTCCTTCATTCCCTACGTCAACAACAGGGTATTTTTGTTTGTATGTTCGTATGTACGAGTATGTATGTATGTACGAGTACGTATGTATGTATGTGTGTGTGTGTGTGTGTGTGTGTGTGTGTGTGTGTGTGTGTGTATGTATGTATGTATGTATGTATGTATGTATGTATGTATGTATGTATGTATGTATAGATTTGTATGTTTTATGTATGCATTCTCATGCATAGAGTTACATATCTAGGCATGTTCATATATAATTAAATGATAAACTTCTGGAAAGTTTTACAGATTTTTACAGTTCCAGTGATGGCTTGCATCTGTAGTCTTCGAATTAGCTTTCGCCTTTCTGACAGTGTGTATCTCAGGGTTCCAATAATTACAGGTATAAACCTGAACTTATAATCTGGATAGAGTGACGGCAGATTTCTCAATAGTTCAGCATAAGTGTTCTCTTTTTCACTGACCTTCAGCTTTATGTCAACATCCATTGAGCAGCTAATTTCCACAATTGTGTACTGTTTCACTTCTCCATCCCAAATCATTATATCAGATCTGTTGTGCTTACATCTTACTGAGGTCTTCACTGGTACATTCCACCAGTGTTCCTTTTCATTATGAGTGGCTATGGCTTCTATCATGTTGTGTGTTTTTATTTCTTTGTCCTTGGGATTATCCTTCCGGCAGATTTCATTATAGAGTGTCTTAGCTACACCGTCATGTCTCATCGGTAGATAACACCGTGATGACATTTTCGCACAACTACTTATGACGTGGGCGATGTCTTCGGCGTTAACTCCACAAAGTCTGTATCAGTTGTCACATTTCACTGCTTTCCCTGCGTCTCTTTTCCTTTTGTGCATCAGGTATTTGGTTGGTATTTCTTGTTTCTGGATTTCAGACGCATGCCCTTCAAAGTGGGAGGTAGTAATCCGGCTATTCGTCCATGATAGATTTCTTTGACGATCGATGTTACTATCATCTTGGAGCTTTCTACTAACATATCCATGCATAGTCTTCTGCTCATAATATGCTCATCCTTTGATTTGAGGATACGTTGCAGAAGAGTCGTGCGAGTCTACATCTCACTTTGTCAGCTGAGTGGACTGGAGCAATGTGAAATAAAGTAACTTGTTCAATGGCACAATGGCACAATGCGCCACTGGGAATCGAACTCATGATCTTATGATCGTTAGCTGAAAATCCTAACCACTAAACCGTGCGCCTTCACACCACTATTTATAAGCTAGTAAATATTATGGCTCCACAAAATCGGTTAATTCGATTTGCATAAATAATGTCTTTTGTTGACTTCCCAGTAATTTAATTATTGGTCCACTAAGAAGCACTTTAGCCAATACTGAGAATTAGTATCGAAACCAGGTCAGGCCGCTTCGCTATTTTCTACCTAAGGGAGACTGTTAGACATCATTTTACATCTGTTCGAAGATATTCGATTACTAATTAGAGCAATGACGAAAGCACTTGTACTGCTTGTAAAGGCACACCTTAATGTATGTATGTACGTATGTATGTATGTATCTATATATGTATGTATGAATGTATGTATATACATGTATGCATGTGTGAATGTATGTATGTATATACGCATGTGTGTGTGTATTTATGTATGTATGAATATATTGTATGTATCTGTATGTATATATATATGTGTGTGTACATCAATATATGTATGTACATACGTACTTATCCATGTATGCATGAATGTATGCATATATGTACGTATGTATATGTATGTATGTATGTACATAAGTATGTATGTATGCATGCGTGTATTTATACATGCGTGTATGAACGTATGTTCGTTCGATATCATAAAAACATATACATATATATATATATATTATATATAATATATATATATATATATATATATATATATACATATGAAGAGAGTGAGTGAGTGTGTGAGTGAGTGATACAGAGACAAGCAGATAGCTAAAGAAAGAGGCAGAAAGAGACAGAGAGAGAGAGAGAGAGAGAAAGGTAGAAAGTCATAGAATGAGTGGGAGAGTGATTGAGAGAAAAAGAGAGGAAAAAGGTAGACTGGGAAAAGTCTGTAACTTTATTATGGAAGAGTTTGACACAATGAAAGAAACCTTTTTCTTTACTCTGTATTACAGAAGTATTAATAAGGTTTCTCCTCTAAGCTTAGCATATGTTAAACTAATGCTTGACGTAGAATATGCACATATACACATATATGCCCGCAGATGCAGACATACATACACACAGCACACATCCATCTCTCTCTCTCTCTCTCTCTATATATATATATATATATATATATATATATATATATATATAGATATATATATATATATATATAATATATATATATACATACACACCCACACATATGTGTTCGTGCTTTTATGAATGTATATACATATGTAGTTGTATGTATGCCTATATATATATATATAATATATATATATATGTATGTATGTATGTATTGTATCTATAATATATATATGTATGTATGTATGCATGTATGTATATATATATATATATATACAGAAAAAGAAAGGAAGAGAGAAAGAAAGAGATGCAACATATACCAAGATATATATATATATATATGTGGATTAACTGTTGAAGTGGACGGACGTCTATTTGTTTCTCTCCCAAGTCAGTAGCAAGCTACACAGCTTCAAAAACTAACTGACCTTAAATATATATATATTGTAACCAAGTGTTGCCTACAAACCCGTAAGTACGTTTTCATTTAACTACAAATGTTATATACACCTGTTTTTCTTTTAATATCCTCAAACAACCAAATAATCAAAAACTCACACCCTTAAGAGAGAACATTTATATATATATACACTTCTTTAACTCCCAAGAAAGAATATATTATTTTTCAAAAATCAAAAGGAAAACAAACAAAAGAAAAACAAACATGACTAACTTGCAGGCCTGCAACAGACGAAATTGGTCTGATAACGAAATTGATGTTTAATAAACACATGGCTCTCTCTTTCCCAAACAGAAAATCTAAATGTCTTGTGTTTGAATGAGTTGCCGAAAAAAACATCACAAGTGGTCAACACACGATCCGTCAAACAGATTCGTAGCAAGCTGAAACATATCGAAGTATCTTTCAAACTGATAAAGGCCATTTTGAAAAGCTTCTTCATATTTTCACAGTTCAAGAACAGCAACAGCTAGAAAATCAGCAGCCACAACAACAACAGAATGAGCCACTCCTGGTTCCCAGCACAATGGCTGACCCTAACATCGGTCAAGCACAACAACAACAACAACAGCCACAGCAACAAGAACAACAACAGCCACTCCTCAACTCTAGCTTACTAGACGATTCACTAAATGCCAGTATCTTTTCACCGCTCTCACAGCAACCACCACAATTATCATCATCATCACCACCGCTGCCACCATCGTCTTCTATCACCAAAAATACCAACAGAAAACCAAATAAGAAACCATTGCCCTCTTCCCCCACATCACCACCTCAATACTACTGCAGTAACAAAAACTTAAAGAAACATAGGAAGCAGAATGCGCCCCCCACGGCACAAACAAGAAATCCCCAAATATGCCGCTATTCACTGCGCCAGAGACTCTGCACAAATAGTGACTGCATCTTCACGCATCTACCCGGCACTAGACGCACTACCGGCCAAGGCCAAAGCACGCATCCCACAATAACATCAACACCACCAAATAGTAAATCGAAATTCAAAACACACACAACTCGGAGTCCCAAAATCTGCCGGTATTCCCAACGTGAGAGAACATGTCTACTGAGTGACTGTCCCTTCACTCATCTTCCAGGGACCGACGCACAAACAGAAACGGGGCTTCAAGCCACACAAACCTGAATAAAAATAAAAATAGAAACACACCATGCTGCAGTAATGCTGGTCCAGTCTTTTCAGGAAGACACAAAAACAACAACAACAAAAGTGGAAACTACAACCCTATCCAACAGTGCAACCACACCTCCAGCCAAAAACTGCTCCCTAAGCAGGAACATTCTTTTTAGCCATGTTGAACATGGCAAAAGAGATACACAAAAACATTCTAGCCATCACTCAACACCATCCTATGCTATTACCCCAGTGCACCAATTCCCCACATTGCTGCCACTAACACACACAAAAAATCCAAGCCCCCTGCAACAGTCAAAACCAGCCACTACACTAACCTCCACATTCCTACTCAATGCACAAGGTGTCAGCCCTTCCATCAATGCACAAAAATGGAAGGTCCAATTCATTGAAGACTGGGTTGGTAACCATTCACACCACATCCCTTTCTTCATTCTCACTGAGACCCACCTTGACAACTCCCACTTGGAAGCCGAAGTGAGAGTGAAGAATTTCACAACCATCCGCGCGGATCGTATCGGCAGGAGGAAGGGTGGAACTGCCATTTTCCTGCATGATTCATTTACGACAGATGGAAATAGTATATTCTCCAAGGCTACTGTGAATCAGTCACCGTGCACAACAAAGCCAATGACCTGACAGTAATTGGGCTCTATAGGCCGCCCCAAACACCCATACTGTGCTTTAAAGAATGCCTCAACAGCATTAAGTGCTTTATTCAACAGTGCCATTCTAGCAACATACTCATGATGGGAGACTTCAATCTACCCTGTGTTGACTGGACTACAAACTGTTTGAAACCAAGCACTCCCGCCTCAACCGCTGACAAAGAAGCAGCAGAGTCACTTTTCGACTTTACGAATGAGTTTTCTTGTCCCAACTTGTCCTTGCACCAACAAGACATCAGAACATTTTGGACCTAGTGTTTAGTAACCACACTAACACTATACATAACGTTACAGTGGAAAAAACCCTTCTTTCAGACCATGACATGGTTCTCTGTAACATGAAATTCCACCAGCCGAAAGCTAATCCTAGTGACCTTCCTCCAGCCCACCCATTTGACAACATGGATCTCCATAATGCCAACTGGGATGCAATCAGGAACGAGCTATCACATGTTGACTGGACCTTTACACATACACACATCTCCACCAACCATAAAACATCTTGGCAGATCTTTGTAGACACCGTCACAGACATATGTGCAAAACACTCCCCACCAAGACCTGTGAACAAAAAGTGCAGAATCCCCCAAAACAGAAAAACCATTATCAGAAAAATAAAAAGAACAAACATAAAAATTAACAAACTAAAGTACTGCCAACAGCAACACACACATTCGACGGCTATCGCACTGCTTGAATCTAAAAAATATAACCTCCAACAATGCATGAAGACCCTCATCAATAACCAAAGATCAGCTGAGGAGAAGTGGGCCATTGAAAAAATCAAACTCAACCCCAAAGTGTTCTTTTCATTTGCGAGGAAACGCAGGGTCACTGTCTCCACTGTAGGCCCTCTAATTGACGAACTGGCCACTCTCCAAGATAATGCCAAATCCATGGCCAGATACTGCAGAAACAATACTGCTCTGTTTTCAGCAATCCTGATATGGCCGATCTGGGCTGTATCAGTGATGTCAACCCCCAACACACTATATCGGACATAACGTTTAGTGCCCCTTGATGTCTTAGCGGCGATAAACGAATAAAACACAATTCAGCAGAGGCCCCGATAGGTTCCCTGCTTGTGTCCTGAAGGTGTGTCGACACCAACTTGCATCTCCCCTTGCTAATCTGTGGAGAAACTCACTGGATGCTGGCTATATTCCAACAAACCTTCTGTCCCAGTCTGTTGTCCCAGTTTTCAAAAAAGGAAACAAGTCCCTTGCAGTGAATTACCGTCCGATCTCACTCACTTCTCATATCATCAAGGTATTTGAGAGGGTAGTGAGATCTCGAATAACCCAATTTCTGGAAAGCAACAGACGGCTGATCTCCAACCAACATGGGTTCCGTAATGGAAGGGACTGCCTAACGCAGCTCCTGCATCACTTTGAGGACATTTTGAGAGCTTTGGGAGAGGGCTCCAACACCGATGTCATCTACCTTGATTTCAGTAAGGGCTTCGACAGGGTCGATCACAAGATCCTATTGAAAAAACTATCTAACATTGGTGTCTCTGGAAAGTTACTGAAATGGATCAAGTGTTTCCTGACAGACAGATCTCAACATGTTGTAGTTGAAGGGGTAAAATCAAGCCCAGCCAAAGTCAGTAGTGGCGTTCCGCAAGGCACTGTGCTGGGCCCACTTCTTTTCATCATTTACATTAATGACATTAATGACATCATCAAGCACAGCAACATAAAAAATTTGCAGATGACTCCAAGCTACAGAAGGTCAAATGAGGCGAGTGACCGGACATGCCTTCAGTCAGATCTACTGGCTGTTATCCAATGGGCAGAAAAAAAACAATATGCTGCTGAACGAGGATAAATTTGAGCTAATCCACTTTGGAAAAGAGGATGCCCTGAAACTCCCATACTCCCTTCCTTCAGGTGAAACTCTCGCGGCGTCCAACAACATCAGAGACTTGGGAGTAATTGTGGACAACAACATAAGCTGGGCCACTCATAATAAACACCAAAGTTGACATGGCCCGCAGAATGTGTTCCTGGATTCTCAGAACTTTCCAGTCGAGAGATATCCACACCATTATCCTTCTCTTCTCCACTTTTGCCCGACCCACCTTGAATACTGTTGTCCACTGTGGTCTCCCCACACAATACAAGGTATCATAAAAGTTGAAGCACCTCAAAGGGCAATCACAAAAAAGATAGATGGCATGACAGGCCTCGACTATTGGGGTCGACTAGAAAAGCTAAAACTCTATTCTCTCCAACGTCGTCGTGAGCGCTACATCATCTGCATGATGTGGAAAATATTCCATCAGCATTGCCCAAATGATGTTGGCATCACCTTCAAGGTACAGCCAAGGCTTGGGCCCCGTGCCATCCGCCCAAAACAAAAATCGCACTCTCATCTCATAACAACAATACGGCACAATTATTTCACCTCAATTGGCCCCGCTCTCTTTAACATTACACCAAAACACATTAAAACAGAAACTGACCCTATAGGGTTCAAGAAGTCTTTGGAGAGATTCCTTCAAGAAATCCCGGATAAACCCCCTACACCCGGATATGTCTCTGTAAACAATAACTCTCTACTTGAGTGGGCCATAGTGCCCAAATTCTGACTTGAAAGACTTCACCAGGTGGGGTGCTGTAAGTTAGACATGGCCTGGGCCAATAATGGCCGAAACCTATCAAAGTATCAAGTATATATATATATATGTATATATATATATATATATATATATAATATATATATATGAAGCATAGTATATTATATTTATACATGATAGACAGACAGACAGACAGACAGACAGACAGACAGACAGACAGACAGACAGAGACAGACAGACAGACAGACAGACAGACAGACAGACAGACCGACAGACCGACAGATAGATAGATAGATAGATAGATAGATAGATATGTAGGTAGGTGGGTAGGTAGATAGACAGATAGGCAGATATATATACATGTGTGTGTGTGTTTGTATGTATAAATGCATGTATGCATGTGTATGTAGGGAATATATTAGTTTTAGCTGTATATTACAACGACAATGATTTTCTTTCTTCCGTCAGGTAACTAACGATAACACACACCGCTAGACACAGGTAGACACAATCACACCCACCCCACCCCGCCGCCCACACATGCAGATCTGCTGCTTTCCCTCGGGTTCCAGCTGAAGTTGTCAGAATCATTCAACAAAGAAACTTACTACGTCTTATAAGACTGTATATATTTACGACTGTTTCGACTGTTATTATTATTTATTCCGTTTCCTTGCTTTGTTCTGAATATCTATTATCTTTACATGGTTTTGAATGCGTTAAGCAAAATATGGAATAAAACTATGGCTTGTGTTTTCTTTTTTAAATACACCAATGAAGCAGAAACTATCAGATGTTTCTATCATTTTTCAACCAAATTTTAGCTGTGTGTGTGCAGCTGAACAAAGTAAAATGGCTGCAGTTACTCTGATATTGTATGCTGTTATCCAACGGAACTGAATGTAATCGCTTAACCTATTTAATGTTGATATCATCAATTACCGTAAATCCTCGAGTATAGTCCGCCCTTGAGTATAATTCGCAGGGGATTTTTAGGGGGCTGTACCTCTGAAAAACATAAACCTTGTGTATAATACGCACTCCTTCTCTAACTTGAGTCAAGGAGGTCTATATAACGTCCTTGGTTTGTAAAAATGTATACGGTAACGTCCATTATTATTATTGTATATATAACATAATGCAAACGTGTAGCTTTTTTATGCATTTTGTTTTGCAGAAAATAAAGAAATAACAGTAATAACGTTTAATAAATGTTGCTTACTGCAAGTTATGGATGATTCTTTTATGACTCCATTGCTTTCAGGCTTAGCTTAAGGTATTTTCGCGCCCGACATCACAAAATGCGTCTGAATAAACATTGCCAGACAGCAAATAGAGACTCGGGCATTGCTTAGAAAATAATTTTCATTTTTAACCTCATTAAAAGGGATTTTTACCTTTAAATTTGGGGGGGAAATGCGGATTATACTCGAGGATTTACGGTATTCGTGTCAGTAGAAGAATTAGGATTGGTTTAAAGCTATATATCACGGTGGGGACCAAGTGGTAACAATATTGCGCTGAAGATCATGACACTATAGTTTCGATTCTCGGGCCAGGAGGTGAGTCGTGTTCTTGAGCAAAGCCCTTCATTTCGCTATTCTCCAGTTCACTCAACTCTAAATGAATTCCAACAATATTTGGGAGGTTAACCTAACGACGAACAGGCGTCCCGTTCAGGAGAGAGTGTTGTCGTTTTAGACACTTATAGACCATGGAAACCGGCTTTAACACCGGACTTCTGAGTCGTAGAACTCGTCACAGAATTAAGTCTAAATCTTATGACTATACATTTCTTTTAGACAGAAAAAGTATTGACAAGCAATATTCATAGCCACTTTGTTATGGCTGCCCGTTCGAGCGGACTCTACTGCGATTTCAACTCCATCCCCCCCAAACAAAAAATAAATAAATACATCTTTTTAAAGCCAAGCCAGGCTCTTGGGCCCGGTTTCCCGGTTTCAATGGCGTATCTGTTCCCCAGCTGGACGGGACGCCAGTCCATCGCAGCGTTACTCATTTTTGCCTGTTGACTGGACTGGAGCAACGTGAAATGAAGTGTTTTGCTCAAGAACACAACGCGTCGCCCGGGCCAGGAATCGAAACCACAATCTTACGATCATGACGCTGACACCCTAACCACTAAGCCACTCTCCTCCACAAATAATGTACATAATTTCTCTTCAATATATAGAACTGTATCTCAGTTCAAGTTTACTGTAGTATTAAGGAACTCGACAGATTTGATTCGGTTATGGTTTTTAGTTTCTGACAGAGCTTGAGTTCTCGGTGAGATCGAAATAACTACTGCAGAAATAGAGTGAGGGAAACAAATATAACCGTCAGAATATTAAGAAGCGAGTAGGTTGATAGTGTTGGGAATATAAAATATTGTAAAATCAAAGAAAGGATTGTATTAGTTTTCTCTAAGTTGAAGATATTTTTAACATACGGATAGAGAGAATCTTGAGAATTCATACAGGTATTCTGTTGTGTCTGGGGAGAGTCATTTTCTTTTTGTACCTTCTAATGTAACACACTCATCGGTAAAATTTCCACTTTTTTTCTTATTTTTATTTTCCTAAAATTTTCGTTGCGTCTTGCAACCTTTTCAGTAGTTTTTACTCTCTAATAATAATAATAATAATAATAATAATAATAATAATAATAATAATAAAGTAGACATTTTACCGGTGAATGAATTACATTATAAGGCACAAAAAGAAATGACTCTCCCCAGATACAACAGAATATGCTTCAATACACGAACTCATATAAAGAATCTTGCAAACCAAATCCAAAAACGAAATATCATACAGGTATATTTATAACATAAAGAGAGCCTTGCAAATGCCTTGTGTTATGTTAATAGCTTAGATTGTTTAAAAGTCGAGGGTGTCGAGAAAACAAGGAGAGAGGGGTAATTTTAGGGGTTTTTACATTACTTAGTAAGGTGTTCGATAGTTCGAAATATTATAAGGATAACAAGACAAGGAACCGGATTATCGACGGAGCCAGCTTTCTTCTATAGCATTTGATATTTTAGTGTTGTTGAACGAAGATTAACTGATCAGACAAATATCTTATCAAGAAATGATGGTTAGAATATTTATACAAAGCAACAGCTGCATTACAGTTAAATAGAGTGTCTAGGCAGGCTGGAGAAGACTACAGACTCTGCATAATTTGTATTGACTATCAAAAGCAGTATACTATTATGTGACGCAATTGTGCTTTGAAAAGGTCAGTAACTGATCTGACCAAGAAACCTGGCTTTTCGTGTTTAGTCATTTCTGTTTTATAAACGTCAAATGTCTCCAGAAAGTATTAAGATATTTGTGAAAGATAGCATTTGTGAAAACTGTGGAATCTTTACTCGTGTGTTGTCTATGAATACAAAGGATATAAAGATGTGTGTCTTTTGTGTCTCACAGTGAAGCTACAATGTTTTGGGCCTTTCAAATGTCACCACTGGAGAATATTTTAAAGTCTTCTGTTCATACAATTTATGTGAATTGTGTAGATTGTATGTATACACCATCTGTTTAACGAAGTATTCATGTAAAAATGAACGTTGTATGATTCGCATATGTGTATGTGGTTACAAGAAATAGCTTAATAAGAAATTCTGAGCGAGTGGAACATATAACTAAAGCTAAGTCACACATGAAACATGTGTGTGTGTGTGGATAAATGTACCTTGATCATTTAACTGAGGCGGACTATGAAAATTAACCATAGCAAAATAGTATAAGGCCGCACATTACAGCGGAAATGATGTTCTTCAAACAAAAGAGTCAACGGTACACGTTAACTTTCATGTTAAAGGCGGTGAGCTGGCAGAAACGTTAGCACGCCGGGCGAAATGCTATGTGGCATTTTGTCCACCGCTACGTTCAAATTCCGCCGAGGTCGACTTTGCCTTTCATCTTTTCGGGGTCGATTAAATAAGTACCAGTTACGCACTGTGGTCGATATAATCGACTTAATCCGTTTGCCTGTCCTTGTTTGTCCCCTCTGTGTTTAGCCCCTTGTGGGTAGTAAAGAAATAGGTATTTCGTCTGCCGTTACGTTGAGTTCAAATTCCGCCGAAGTTGACTTTGCTTTTCATCCTTTTGGGATCGATAAATTAAGTACCAGTTACGCACTGGGGTCGATGTAATCGACTTAATCCATTTGTCTCTCCTTGTTTGTCCTCTCTGTGTTTAGCCGTGTGTTACTTTCAACTGTTGTTAGACCGCTAATGTAGTTTTTATCGAAACTTAATGGTCAAAGAGCAGAAAATTGCCTATGGGCTTTAAAACATTCAGGGTGGATTTTGTACAACTCTTACCAGATAAGGCTAAAACGGTAGAAAAGGATTATAGCACTGAGGAAGGAATCTGAAAAGACGGATAGATGGCAGCAATTCCGCTGTATGGATTCTGTATCAAAGAACTCGTGAGTAAGAGCTTTTCCAGTTATGTGTTCAAGGAGTGGAGATAGAACTGTAAAATTAGGTGGAATTTGATGCACATATGAATCTCCTATTTCCTTTAACAACCCATCGACATTGTAATTACACATGTAAGAGAACAATTTTGTACTTCATATCTCTAGTTTTAAACAATGAAACTAAAATCATCACAATTAAAACTCAATTAAAATCACTACTAGGCCTAATCTCCCTCTATCTATCTATTTATATGCTTATAAACATATATATATATATATATATATATATATATAATCAATAATAATAAACGCTATGATAAATAAATTAATTAATAATTATCAATTATTAATAATTTATCAAGTAGTTTTGGCATGTTAAAAGAACCATTATCGGTAAACTTAAACAACAATTTTTTATAATTATGGGTATAATTATAATTAGGATTCAGCAAAAAAATTTGCTTCACCCACATACCGAAAATTTAGCCAAACACGTAGCTATTTCTCTTGACTATAATTATAATATATATATATATATATATTATATATATATATATATATATATATAATTATATAATATATAATATATATATATATGTAGGTCCCGGGTTGATTCGGGGTTAACCACAGTAAATAAGGTACTCAATACATAGCAGAGTAAAATTAATTTATTATATAGAAGGAGCTTCTACAGGACTAGAACTGTTTCATTCAAGAGAAATCTTCAGGAAGCTAGTTAACAAGAATTGTATTGGCATTTATACATTTAGGCAGGTTTAAAGGGGTGTTGGTGGGGGACTTTTTGGGGGTAGGCATAGCGCAAAATATCATACTTGGGGGAGTGGTCAAGGAGTCAGTGTTAAATTAGATAGAAGAATAAATAAAAAAAATAAAAAAATATATATAAAAAAAAGGGAATAGAGTTTTAGGTAAATAAGGAGATTCTCACTTATACCTATGCACATAAGTATACATATATACACACACATACAAACATATATACATATACATACACACATACCTACACACACACATATATACATATATATACACTTACACATACATATACATATCTACACATACACATATATGTATACATACACACACTCACATGCATACACGTATACACACATGTATATATACACACACGACCACACATACATATACACACAGAAAAATATATATACACATACACACACATACTCACATACACGCATACACACACATATCCACACACACACATGCACACACAGCACACTAGTCCCTAGTGTGCTGTGTGTGCATGTGTGTGTGTGGATATGGTGTGTATGCGTGTATGTGAGTATGTGTGTGTATGTGTATATATATTTTCTGTGTGTATATGTATGTGTGGTCGGTGTGTGTATATATACATGTGTGTATACGTGTATGCATGTGAGTGTGTGTATGTATACATATATGTGTATGTGTAGATATGTATATGTATGTGTGTAAGTGTATATATATGTATATATGTGTGTGTGTAGGTATGTGTGTATGTATATGTATATAGTTTGTATGTGTGTGTATATATGTATACTTATGTGCATAGGTATAAGTGAGAATCTCCTTATTTACCTAAAACTCTATTCCCTTTTTTTTTATATATTTTTTTATTTTTTTATTTATTCTTCTATCTAATTTAACACTGACTCCTTGACCACTCCCCCAAGTATGATATTTTGCGCTATGCCTACCCCCAAAAAGTCCCCCACCAACACCCCTTAAACCTGCCTAAATGTATAAATGCCAATACAATTCTTGTTAACTAGCTTCCTGAAGATTTCTCTTGAATGAAACAGTTCTAGTCCTGTAGAAGCTCCTTCTATATAATAAAATAAATATATATATATATATATATATATATATATATATATATAAAACATATGCATATATATATACATATATGTACGTACCTACCTTTACATGTATATATACACGCATATATGAGTACGGGACACCAAAAAAACTTCGAACACAATGAGAAACGAAAACATAGACACAAACCCAAGGAACTGGACATTTTTCTTAAACAACAAAAAAATAGAGTACAGGACAAATAACACAAGGAAAAAACCATTTCTTCAGTCGCCATGGTTTCATCTACTCTACGTTTCGAAGGTGAAGGCGAGACGTATCTTCGATAGAAACTTTCCTTCCTGCGAAAAGCAAATAAAATAAAATTTGAGATATTTTTGTAGAGGGGTAAAAATGGTAACAAAAACAGGACAGTAACGACAGTACAAAATATAAGCAGTAAAAGACAGGACATGGAAAATAACAAGACAAGAAGGGCTGTTAAGCCGAACGAGAAAAAGTATTACGAACGCTATTTTTGAGAACGGCGAAGGAGCAACAGAAAATGCTGTCTACACTTCAAGGAAGTCAGGCCAGAAAGACAGTAGCAGAGCTCTCGTCGCGGGTCAACGACGGGAGGGAGGAGGAGGAGCAAGAGAAAGGGAGAGAAGAAAGGGGAATGGTTGTGAGGAAACCATGAAGAATGAGAGAGAGGGAGAAAGAGAGAGTGAAGAATGAGAGAGAGGGAGAGACAGTTAAGTAGAAGAAAAGGAAATCAAAGAATGAAGGCTGAGAAAGGGATGGGACAGAAAGGTTAAGAGTGCGCATCAAAATTAATATCAAGAACAATCTTACTTAGAAAGGGATGCGTGCGTTCCGTCATATAATATATTAATAAATAAAACATATGCATATATATATATACATATATATACGTACCTACCTCTTCATGTATATATACACGCAGGCGAAAGAAGAAGTGCTTCTTCTTTCGGATTTGTTTTTTTACATACGATATATATATAATGGTTATATGCCAACAGAACGTGACAGTCCTATATAAGACGATGATACTGTTGTTATAGCCCCAGGAAAACATCTTTTTCAGCTGGCTATCTACACACAGTCTGTGTCCTTATAGCATTTGCAAGGGAGGTAATCGCTCTCATCTCTAGCCCTACGCGTGCGCGTGCGTGCGTGTGCGTATGTCGGCTTCCCCTTATTCCAAATGTCTCTGAACATCTGATAATGAGGATGTTTCCTACACCTAAGAAACTCAAGGTAATGAAGAGCTGTGTTAAAATGTTATTAGATATATGTAACTCCAACCAAATATGTTGAGTACTTATTTTTTTCGTTATATATATGTGTGTGTGTGTTTATGAGTGTGTGTGTATGAGTAAGTGTGTATATTCATATATATATATATATATAATACACACACACACACACACATATGTAGATAGAGAGAGAGAGAGAGAGAGAGAGGGAGAGAGAGAGAGAGATTACAAAGAATACAGAGACTAGTACATTTTCAAATTTCTCTTAATTCAACCGTTAATTATAAGGCATAACTCTTGAATTAAAAGAAACATTTGAAGATGTACCGGTCTTCGTATTCTTTGAAATGGATTTACACCCCTGAAAATATTCATAATCCTGGATTTACCCGTCAGAAGAATCCCGATGAGATTGCTCACCCAAAGTGATCTTTCAGTCTTCTTACAACTTAATGCGGTTAGCCTAAACCTGGACTATACCTGAGAGCTCTTATGGTATCCGCCTGTGCTGATATATTTGTGTGTGTGTGTGTGTATGTGTGGGTGTGTACAAACTTACTGTTGGCAAAAGCCGGCATACGTGGCGTTCAGTTACTCAATAAATGAAAAATGCATTAAATACTATAAAACGTACGAGTAATACAAAGAAGGACCCTTATTCTTCATCAGTTATCGACCAAAATACTAATATTCAGTTTCGTGCCTTTAATGATAAGACTGAGAATTTCGCATATCGGCGGCGCTCGCAAAATTTGCGGAGAATTAGGACACAAGTAAGCAAAACAATACAGGGTGGACGTACGAACGTAAACAAATGTAATTTGAAATGATAGACGAAGACAGAATAAATACAGCCAAGCATCCGGCGGTGAAAAGGCAGAGATGAGAAAACCAGCCGCCGGACACTTGGCTTGCCGGTCAACGTTTTCTCATCTCTTGCTATTTCTCTTTCTATATCAATTGAGGATTTCTTCTAGACGTTACCCATCATTCGAGTGTTTGACCGAAAGGCTGTATTTATTCTGTCTCGGCTATCATTTCAAATTACATTTGTTTACATCCGTACGTCCACCCTGTATTGTTTTGTTTGCTTGAGCCCTAATTCTCCCACAAATTTTGCGGGTGCCGCCGATATACGAAGTTCTCAGTCTTATTCGTTAAAGGCACGAAACTGAATATTAGTATTTTGGTCGATAACTGATGAAGAATAAGGGTCCTTCTGTGCCTTACATGTACGTTTTTCAGTATTTAATGCATTTCCATTTATATATATATATATATATATATATATATATATATATATATACATACATATATGATGTAATGATTTTTGGTAAGCAGTGTCGATTTTTTTTACAATTTTATAAATAATATAAGCCTTAAGCTTAACACACACATATATATATCGTGTACATATATATATATATATATAATATATATATATATATATGTATGTATGTATGTACGTATGTATGTATGTATGTATGTATGTATATATCGTATATATACATATGTATGTGTGCGTGTGTGTATCAGGGAAAGAAAGATACATATTCATATACATTCATACAACAGGCAGGCAGGCAGGCAGGCAGGCAGGCAGGCAGGCAGGCAGACAGACAGACAGACAGACAGACAGACAGACAGACAGACAGACAGACAGACAGACAGACAGATAGACAGATAGATAGATAGATAGATAGATAGATAGATAGATAGATAGATAGATAGATAGATAGATAGATAGATAGATAGATAGATAGATAGATAAACATATATATTTGCGTGTAATATATGTCCTATATAATTTTGGGTTCTGAGCGTTGAGGTGTATGTATATTCAGTGATCGATAACACGTATATAATAATATATTATATGTTATCGATCCACGAATATATTGTAAAATTGTAAGAGCGTATGTGAAATTTACTTTAAACTTATGAATAAGGCCCTTATATAAACTTATCGATTGATCAGAAATACTAATCGATAAATCAATCGAAAATAATATCATAGATTTAAAATTCCATTACGCTGCTAAGGAGAAACGCTTATATCTCTTATATCTTGGCATTTATAAATCTTTAAACCTTATATAAAACATGTTTGTCGTTATTGTATTCGCCTTAATGGTGAGATTTATCTACCTTTATCTACGTGCTTATTGTGTTCTTTCAGATATCAGCTTCATCACAGGAACGTTACACATTTTAGTTATGTCTTCATACATTAATTTTCGTCTATACCTACAGGATAAACATCAGTTAATTAAACAGAATTTTATTCAGACATAATCTCCGTTCTATTCTTTGAAACGCTTCGTTCAGTTCTCCCCACCAATGTCTGGTCTTCCTTTTCAACCAACAATAGCCATTGATTCTCTCACCTGGCGAGTTTTATTCAGATCTTAATCAATACATCGCATTTCACTCCCACACGCACAAATACAAACACACATGCACGTACGTACCACACACCTTTTCATGCATTTCTTATATTGTTCTCTCTCTCTCTCTCTCCTCTCTCACACACACACACACATACATACACACACATATGTCGGTTCATCCCCATACAAGATTTTCCATCAGTTCTGTTATAACTGCAACTCTCGCAGTTCATACCTTTCCAACAATTCCTTAATTTTGGCCCAAGGCCAGTAATTTTAACGAAGTGTGTAAACAGACCCCAGTGCTTACTTCATCGACCCTGAAACTGCGGCGAAATTCGATCTCAAAATGTAATAAGCCGGAAGAAATATCGCTAGGTGAGGTTACAGTAGAAGACACTTGCCCAAGGTGCCATGCAGTAAGACTAAACCCGGAACTATGTGGTTGGTAAGCAAGCTACTTACCACACAACCACTCCTGCGCCTATGTTCATATTTTCTTAAATGCTCAGTATTATACGAATATTGTATGTTCATCGTCCATGCTGTGCTGTTGTGTTAATTAATGTCTAATTAACCAACAACGATGAATATCTTGTTCAATTTTCGTATGATACCTTCAGACATGAATATACACAAGATGTTTGGGCGCATTTGTTTGAATATTGACGATTTTTCACGGCTGTTTGTTTTGGCGACAGAACTTTTCGGCGCTGACGACAAACGCACGCATGCACACACACACATACATAGATACACATGAGCATTCGGAGATACAGACATACAGACAGGAAGAACGAGAAAGAGAGAGAGGGGGGGAGACGGAGAAAGAGAGACATAGTAATTTATTAAACAAGACTGACATAATAGAGATTTTCTTAACGAGCTAGTTTGCTATTTGACATAAACACTTTCCCTCCCCTCATACAGATCGAGAAATAAGCTCTCAGACATAAACTGAGAGAGAGAGGGAGGCAAGGGGGGGGAGATAGAAACTGACAGAGAGAGGGAGGTTGAGAGCGAGAGAAAGATTAAAACGTCTGACCTTAAATAGAGAACGCTTGAACGGCTGTGCTTAAAATGTCTCATACCCATTGCAATAACCTTAACTCTTCAACATTTAAATTATTCTGTCAAATGTAAACCTTATTTATTCACATTGTTTTGAATTAATCATACATCATCTCGTAGCTTTGAGATTTCAATGATGTAATTGTTTATTTTTAGGACGACATTGTAGGGTAGGTGTGAGAGGCTAAATATCACCAGTTTGAACGTAAAACTGGTAGAATATTGGACTAGATATGGTCAGTTTAAATGCTAAATGATTGAATTAAAATCTGTTACCTGCATTTAACGTGTATATACCATAGGAAGGTATGATACTGTGGCCTTTGTCTGAGAGAAAATCCGTTCATAGATACGCTGTGTTAGAGAGACACAATACGTATCTCGGAGCATTGAAAGCCATGATGTTGTAGTTTTTGTCTGAAGAAAATTTCTTCATAGATATGTTGTTAGAATGTCGTGTATGGTACTGACGGCGATTTTGATTAAATGTTATTTCAGTTGCGTGCACTGAGTTTAATTTAGCTCGGCATGCTTTCCGCAATACCAGTGAATGTTTTATTCACTGCTCGAGGTGTATCAGATATGGAAAATTTTGTGACGACCGGCTACACGTCAGTGACAATGTTCTAGAAGGAAAGTCTTCCTAACACAGAACGTTTATGGAGATTTTTTATTCAGGCAAAAACCACAGCATCATGCCTTCCAATGAGATGAATACGTTAGAATATGCTATACAGATGTTTATTATGAAATCTATAGCTGTTATTCACAATCCAAATTTTTACATATAACTCTGTAACGCCAAAGAAGACATAATCAGAACTGTGTTATCTTATATATGAAATTAGAGATGGCGCTCATGGAATTTTAAACAACTATTTTGATCCTCCTGTTGGGTATATAATTCCATGAGCGCAATATATTAAATTCAATTAGGAAAGATATTAATTAAATTGGTTAACGAATATTCTTTATCAACACTATAGAGTGCATGCAAACATGATATGCTACTGCCTTGTATATTCTTATATCTTCATATTTATCTGTGACTGATAAATAAATAATGCTTTTTTTTTTCTTGAATAGGATTACAAGATAACAAACGTTGAGAAACATTAAACGACGATTATCTTGCAAAATTACTTCATGTTTCGTGAGAAATAATGTAGATAGAAGATGCGGAACTACTGAAGGTTGATAGGTGTCCTTAAGACTCTTAAACATATGTATTGTTAAGATCATAGTAGTGGTGGTGGTGGTGGTGGTGGTACTGGTGTTAGTGAAGATGTTTGGTCTCAGGCACACTTAGACTGAGCAAAACTATGATCAAAGATGAAATACTCGGATGCAACCCGTCTTTTTAGGGATACTCTTTACTCTTTTACTTGTTTCAGTCATTTGACTGTGGCCATGCTGGAGCACCGCCTTTAGTCGACCAAATCGACCCCAGGACTTATTCTTTGTAAGCCTAGTACTTATTCTATCGGTCCCTTTGCCGAACCGCTAGGTTACGGGGACGTAGACACACTCCATCGGTTGTCAGGCGATGTTGGGGGGGGGCAAACACAGACACATAAACATATACACACACACATATATATATATATATATATATATATATATATATATTATATATATATACACACACATATATATACGACGGGCTTCTTTCAGTTTCTGTCTACCAAATCCACTCACAAGGCATTGGTCGGCCCGAGGCTATAGTAGAAGACACTTGCCCAAGGCGCCACGCAGTAGGACTGAACCCGGAACCATGTGATTCGTAAGCAAGCTACTTACCACACAGCCACTCCTACGCCTATCTAAAACTACATTAAGTCATGTATCCTGTTTAAAAATTTAAAGAAAGTGTAATTTGAGGAAGATTTGCCTGCTGTTTCTTTTAGAGCGTGCATCCATGTAGAGACTCTGTTACTTGCTTTCTCACAAGATTACGTGCGTATATTATACTGGAATAGTTTCGTATGCAGCTAAAGCTTAACTATATATTGTTTCTGTTAAGGAATCGATGGAAGTCTGGGTTTTGAAAATTGTTTGTTAACGAGAGATTGTCCCTTGTTGATATTATTTCAGTATCGATGTTAATGGGAAACTATATCAAATGATGTTTTCGTTTCTGGTCGTTTCAAATTGGTTGCTTCTTGTTGAATATGTATACAGTATTCCTTCTTATATATTGATTGTTATCCTGGTACCTTATTATACAACTGTCTGCACTGCTGAAATTTGATCTTGATACACACACACACACATTCACAAACAAATTTAAACAAACATTATATATATATATATATATATATATATATATATATATAATATATATATATATATATATATATATTGTGTGTGATTGTGTGCATGCGTGTATACATACATAACAAAACAGGAATCTGGAAAATTTTTGATATTTTTCCTCACATACATAACGTAGATAGACAGATAGATATGTATACATATGTGTGTGTATTTGCGTATTTGCGAATCAATAACAAATATATTACAAGGTAGATCAACATTCAGTCTGACCTATGTTGGTATGAGTTACTAAAAACAGGGGAATCAACACGCTATGTAAATAACATGTTTGTTTATTTAAAGTACATTCGTGAATTTATTTTAATATGTCTCAGCTGTTAAATTATGAATCTGTTTATTTGTATAACGAAAATCTCTATCCTTCTGTCTGTGTATCACTCTTTTCTCTCTCTCTCTAAATACATATACAGATTCACATATAATAGAGATATCATATACACATATGATACAGATATCTTCTGTGTACATATATCCACACATATGTAACTAACTATATAACATGTATGCATTCTCTCTACATACATAGAAATGTTTTCGCTCATATATATATATATATATATATATATATATATATATATATATATATGTACCAATATATATATATACAATATATATATATATATATATAATATATATATATATATAGGTACAATATATATATATATATATACCAATATATATATATATATATATATTATATATACAATATATATTATATACAATATATATATATATATATATATATGTACAATATATACTATTATACAATATATATATATATACAATATATATATATATATATATATAGAGTACAATATATATATATATACAATATATATATATATATATATTATATATATATATATATATATATATATATATATATATATATATACAATATTATATATATATACAATAATATATATATATATATATATATAGTACAATATATATATATACACTATATATATATATATATGTACAATATATATATATAATATATATATATATATAATATATATATATATATATATATACAATATATATATATATATATAATATATATATATATATATACAATATATATACTATATACATATATATTATATATATATATATATATATAGTACATATATATAATATACTATCCTCTATATATATATATATATATATATATATATATATATATTCATCTGGACACATATAGACATACGTATCTATGAATATCTCTACAGCTACCAAGCTAGACAGACAAACAAACGGATGGATGGATTGATAGACTGAATGATTAATTTAATGACAGATGGAAAGGTGGATGGATGGGTAGATTACACACACACATATATATATATATATATATATATATATAGATATATATATATATATATAAGGAAAGGAAAAAATTGTAAGTGTAGACGAAATTTGGTTCAATTCAAATCCAAGTTGGTACAGAACAAATATACATTTTACAAATTGCTTCGAAGTCTAATTAATTCCAAAGATAAAAACGAAAAACCCTTCATGAAATGCAAATTAGATTCCTCATCAGGAATTACATACTAGTATGAATAATTACGACCAACACAAATATACAAACACCTTTCGTAGCCCAGACGTATGTAATTCCTGATGAGGAATCTCATTTGTATTTTATGAAGAGCTTTTCGTCTTTGTCTTTCGAATGAGTTAGACTCCGAAACAATTTGTAGAATATATTTGGGTTCTGTACCAACTTGGATTGAATTGAATCAAAATTCGTCTACACTTACAATTTTTTCCTTTCTGTATACTTCATTTACTGTTTTTTGCAAATACTGAATATGTATTTTTATATATATTGTTTACTTGGATGTTTGACATCCCTCTGAAGGATTTCGGTCCTCACCTCTTTATATATATATATATTGTTTCTCTCCTTGTTTTTTTTCTGTGTATCTTTCTGTCGAAGAGCGTAGGCTCGAAACGTAAAAGACTTGTTCTATTTCTATTCCTGAGCGCCATACTAATACATTTGTTTGTTTATACTCCACCTGCCTTCGTCTTTTGTTTATTTTCGTAAACCTTCCCGTTATATACATATGTATATATATATAGATATATATATATATATATAATATATATATATATATATATATATAATATTATATATAAAAAGGGACAAGAATGCAAAAAACACAAAGAGACGACACAAAGAATGGACGGGTTATTCGAAGCCTCTAATCTTCAGTCAGGAACCGGATCGCCCTAGCAAATTTCGGCTACATATATATAAATTAGAGATAAAACCACTATTATGCAACTCAAACAGGGATAGACATAAACCAAAACATAAATAACAATGAAATATATTTTATAAAACATATAACTAGATCTCAAAAAGTATAAAAATTAATATTCAATATATAAGTAATATACTTATTATATATTGATTATTAATTTTTATACTTTTTTGTTTTATAAAATATATTTTATTTTTTATTTATGATTTGGTTTATGTCTATCACTGTTTGAGTTGCATAATAGTGGTTTTATCTCTAATTTATATTTTATATATTTATATTGTGAAATTTGATTTAATACTAAATTGAATTTTTCCCTGTAAGTTTGGAGTTATACTCTCTAATATATATATATATATATATATATATATATATATATATATATATATATATATAGATATATATATATATATATAATATATATATATATATATATATATATATAAATTATATATAAAAAGGGACAAGAATGCAAAAAACACAAAGAGACGACACAAAGAATGGACGGGTTATTCGAAGCCTCTAATCTTCAGTCAGGAACCGGATCGCCCTAGCAAATTTCGGCTACATATATATAAATTAGAGATAAAACCACTATTATGCAACTCAAACAGGGATAGACATAAACCAAAACATAAATAACAAATGAAATATATTTTTATAAAACATATAACTAGATCTCAAAAAGTATAAAAATTAATATTCAATATATAAGTAATATACTTATTATATATTGATTATTAATTTTTATACTTTTTTGTTTTATAAAAAATATATTTTATTTTTTATTTATGATTTGGTTTATGTCTATCACTGTTTGAGTTGCATAATAGTGGTTTTATCTCTAATTTATATTTTATATATTTATATTGTGAAATTTGATTTAATACTAAATTGAATTTTTCCCTGTAAGTTTGGAGTTATACTCTCTAATATATATATATATATATATATATATATATATATATATATATATACATATATATATACATATATATATTTCTACCTGACGGGAATTTATTTAATTTATTAGTTTTTTAAAAATATTTATTATAGTAGATTTAAATTTTTCTATTTAATATGGCTAATGTCTTTCACTGCTGAATTGCTTAATAGAGGTTATTTCTCTTAACTATATACATGGAACAAAAACGCAATAGATGGCATTAAAACGTTCGGACAGATAGACGATACAAAGGCGGACAAGAGAAACAACAATTAGAAGGACAGGCAAAAAAAGATGGGTCAGTCGTGGCTTTCTTTCTTCAGTCAAGTTCCAGAAGACACGACCATTTTGGGTAGTTACACCTGAGATGGTTCGATCTGGTTCCCCCTCCCCACAAAAAAACTAAGTTAAGAGCATTAGATCCGTTTGTAAGAAAGCTAGCGAATGAGTACGGCAAGAAAGACAAAAAACAAACAAACAAGAAAAACAGAGGACATAGTACACAATTAGAAACAACAACAGGCGTCTTTCGACTGAGAACGAATCAAATTGAGCTTGTGTGTATGTAGTGAAATCCTAAAGGCAGGAAGATGGGAGAAGGACACAAGAGGTGTTGGCGTTCGGCAGTCAGGCCAAGAAAGAAAGATCATGGCTGGCTGGACACCGGTCACGTGGAAGGAGCAGAGATAGGTAGGGGACAGCGGGATTGAAGGATTAGAAAAAAATCGGAAACAAAAAGAAAGGTACAGGAAAGATAAACAAGTGGGAAATGGGAGTTAAAAATAGAGAGGGCCAAGAAATGCGAGAGAGGGGGACCGAGAAAAAAGGAAGAAAATGAGGGGTCTAAAAGATAGAGTAAGAGTCGTGCAAAATTTAGATACATGCCTACTATAAGGTGTACGTACGCCGCTATATATATATATATATATATATATATATATATATATATATATTATAGAGGGTACTACTATTAGTAGATACCAACACGCTAAGAGGGACCAATGCGGTCAAATCTACTAAAAATAAACAAAATATTACCGAATGCAAAACTTCAAAACACATCATTTAAAAAAAAATTCAGTTACATATCACATGTGATTTCGCATTTAATGCAGAATATGCATTTCATGTTCGTCAGTGCAACAAACTCAAGAAATATAAGAAAAAACATAACATTACAAACTCGACAGCCAACCGTAGAATTCATCGTAGCATGTACGAATGTTTATCCTTACATATCTATGAAAATGGCGGGCTTTTTCGCAATGCATTTCGGTAACAAATTGCCTAGTCGGAATAAAAATTCAGTATTGAACTATTCCGGTGAAAAATATAAATTAACAATTGAGGATAAATTCTTTAAAAGAAATTATCAGTAGTCAGCGTGAAAAACCTCAGCTATCGAGTTTGTAATGTTATGTTTTTTCTTATATCTCTTGAGTTTGTTGCACTGACGAACATGAAATGCATATTCTGCATTAAATGCGAAATCACATGTGATATGTAACTGAATTCTTTTTTTAAAATGATGTGTTTTGAAGTTTTGCATTCGGTAATATTTTGTTTATTTTTAGTAGTTTTGACCGCATTGGTCCCTCTTAGCGTGTTGGTATCTACTAATAGTAGTACCCTCATTATAATATAAAAATATATATATATATATATGTGTGTGTGTGTGTATGTATGTATATATAAATGGAACAAAAACGCAATACAGGGCCAACAATAAACAACATGAAATACGAAAACAAGTGAGTTCAATACGCAAACACCGAGAGAAAGAAATAGAAAACAGGACAAATAACATAAAGAACGACTCCTCGTCAGTCGTTGGCAGTCTATCTACTCCTCATTTCGAGCACTGAACGACAATATGAGTCTTTGAAGACTGTTGCTCTCGTAAGTACCAAAATAAAATTTGGGATTTATGGAGGACAAGGAAACCGAACGAAAACAAACATGGAGGGTGGTTAGACCAGATGGTAAAATACCGAACGATGGAAAAATATTTTCTTTGACAAGAGAAATATGTAGACATATATATATAAGAACTTAAAGAAGGAAAATGCACACCTTTAATTTCTTATATATATAACAACTCACCACATGAGGATCATCGAAATTACTCCACGTCTGTTACTACATACATACATACATACATACGTACGTACGACAGGTTTCTTTCAGTTTCCGTCTACCAAATCCACTCACAAAGCTTCGGTCGGCCCGACGCTATAGTAGAAGACACTTGCCCAAGGTGCCACACAGTGGGACTGAACCCAGAACCATGTGGTTGGTAAGCAAGCTACTTACCACTCAGCCACTCCCGTGCATATATATATATATATATATATATATTATATATATATATATATATATATATAATATATATATATATATATATATATATATAAGAAAGTTGGTTTGTGAAAGCACGTGGGTGAATATATAAAAAATAGTAAAGAGTGAAAAACGACAGAAGGCTTAAATGTTAAAAAATATATATATTTGCGTTAATATGTCTGAAGAATATTAGAAAATTTTTTAAACAAATTTTTTTTCCTTTATAATGACATAATTTTTAAAGAAAGACCGGTTTCGCATTTAGCTTTTCAAATTTCTTGTGACGTTATGTTTATGTTTAATAGAGTTATCCTTGTGTTTAAGCTCCGGAGAGTTCTAAATAAGGGAAGGTAGTGGGTGATTTCTTCCGGTGTAAGGGAGATAATCGCTTAAAAATTTTTTTTTTCCTTTCCCTTAATGTGAATTTCTCTGTATCAGTATGTTCGGATGGTTGAGTCTGGGCTTGTACTTTTCAATGAAGAATGTTTCCTTGTTTAGTCTAATTTGTGTTGATGATCCGAAAGCACATTGGTAAAATGGAAAGATTAAAAATTGTGGTAGTAGTTGCTTTGCGCATTTCTCAATGTGCTCACTAAAAGGTATCATTCTATATTCTGGGAATGCAATCTGTTCTCGATGCAGTGTGCATCTACGTCTGAGTGATAGTCCCGTGGAACCCACGTAGTCTTGGTGGCAGCCCGAGCATTTTATGACATAAATTATGTTTTCAGAGGCACAAGTAAAGTTAGATTTGATCTTGAATTTCTGTCCCTCTTTAAAGAGGAATTCTGATCCTTCTAGCAGGTTAGGACATGTTGCACAGTTCGATCTACCACATTTTTTTACTTTTGCATCCGTAATTTCAGAAGACAATTTTGCCTTTGTGAGAATCTTTTTAAGTGATTTAGGCTGTTTGTAGCTTTTAATGATTTGGTGTATGTTTAGAATTTCCTTTAATTTGGGGTTTTTATGAAGTATTGGTAAATTCTGGGTGATGATGGTGAAGGCTTCTTTGTTTCTGGGGTTGTATGTAGATATGTAAGGTAGTATTTTCGGGGAAGGTGTGTTGTTGTGTTGAACTTTTCTTAAAGTTTCGATGTTGATTTCTGTTGCACGTCTGATCCCATCCTCTATGAGTTGAGCTGGGTATATATATATAAATACTAAGCCCAACCACACACAGATAAACAGCCACAACCACACACACACACCTGAGCGCACGCACATACTCACACATATATCTTTCTCTTGCACTCTCCTGTCTTTGAAAGAACTTTTTCTTCACCCATTCCCTTCTGGTCATTTCAATTTGTGACAGCGTGTGTATCGTTGGCGATTTTCTTTCTCCGTCTTCCCTTCCTTGGACCTTTCCTTTTTCTATGTTTCTGACGAAGAGATCTGCTCGAAACGTTAAATCCTTCTTTCTTTCCTTTCCTGAAAGGTCCAATAACACTATACTTGTTCCACGTCCTCGCGTTGTTGTGTTTTCTCTTTGTTCATGTTTGGATTAACTATATATATATATTCTTTTATTGGTTTCAAGTCAATTGCTCCTCAGCTAATTGTGTAAAGGGGGTGTTTCGACCTCACCATACATAGTAATTGGAACAAAATACAAAGGCATGACGATAGTCTCTATGATTTGTTGCAGTGACTCCACGTCTTTATTTCAGGTCTACGTTTTACTGTGTTACTGCAGTCTTTCCCTTTACACAACTATCTTAAACATCCATTAAACATTTGCTAATACGTATATGAATGCCGATCAACATCAGACTTCCTTAACTTTGCCCCATTTCAATTATGTCTCAACAAAGATATAAGTGCGTGTATACATATATATCCATATACACACACTTATACATATATATCCATATATACATTCTTATACATAAATATATATATATATTTATATATATATATATATATATACAAACACACACATATATTTACGTATATATATTTATATATATCATTATGTGTGCATATATATATATACGCAAACACACACATATATATAATGTATATATATATATATCATTATGTGTGCATATATATATATATGTTTGTGTGTGATTATGTCCCTGTCTCTACTAAGTTCTTTACCAGAGACTATTGATCTATTTTAGCCCTCAAAGTGATGGTCACACTTCACCATTACCCTTGTGAAATAATAAATTTGCAATCAATAGAAATAATTAACCAGTTTGTTTAAAGTTGAGATGAAAGGGGGGGAAAGTTTATGGCGTCTATCTCTTGCCAAATTCGTCTCTAACGGAACAGCAATATTGTTTAATTCATAGCTTGGCATCGTATAACTCCACTCCTCTCATTTCTTGAATCATTTTGCAGTAAAAAAAATAATAATGTATTCGCAAGGTTTCTTTGACAAACCCGGTTTGCTGCCAAATTGTTTCAAAGACACGTTTATATAACCCTCTCACCATTTCTTTACTCCTCGGGTGTTTGATAGATTGTCGTTCTAAACGTGAAAGGACGTAGCTTCTAAAAACGAAAGTTCTGAATTATTAAAAATGGTTAGACACCATTCCAGGAATTTCCCGAAGTGTCCCTGCAGTACACACGCGCGCGCATATATGTACGTGCGTATGTATTTAAACACAAATATATATGTATGTATGTATACATATATGTATACATATATATCTCTCTCTATATAAACGGCAGTTTGTCTGTGCGTTTTCTGTGTGTCTGTTTTCTCGTACCCTCACTCTGACCACGGCTTTCAACCGATTCTGATGAAACTTGACACACACATAGCCCAATGTCATAATTCAAAACTAACGCAGCGAAAATTTTGAAAAGTTCCCCCAGTTCTGAAAAAAATCGATAAATTCGACATGGGGTCGAGAATCAGAAACCCAAACCACAGACCGTCTAGGGGACGCAACTCCACCTTTTTTAACTAAAAAAAAAAATTACCATCATTTTTTTTCCATTTTTTTGCTATTTTTTGGCTATAACTCTCTAAAAATGCTTTATAGTTATTTCCCTTACAAACCTGAGCAACGCCGGGCGATACTGCTAGTGTATATATATATGTATACATATATATGTATACATATATACATATATGTATATATATAAATATATATGTATACATATATATGTATGTATGTATGTGTGTGTGTATGTACGTATGTATATTCACTTGTTATATTATTACTATTATTATTATATGTATACATATATATATATATATATATATGTATGTATGTATGTGCGTGTGTACGTACATATGTGTATTCACTTGTTATATTATTAGTATTATTATTATATGTATACATTTATATATGCATGTACGTATGTATGTATGTGTGTGTACGTACGTATGTGTATTCACTTGTTATATTATTAGTATTATTATTATATGTATACATTTATATATGCATGTACGTATGTATGTATGTGTGTGTACGTACGTATGTGTAGTCACTTGTTATATTATTAGTATTATTATTATATGTATATATATATATATATATATATATATAATATATATATATATATATGTATGTATGTATGAGTGTGTGTGTACGTACGTATGTGTATTCACTTGTTTTATTATTAATATTATTATTATATCATTATTAACATTTTTTTCAACTTTGTCTCCATTTCTTGCAGAGTGTCTTCTCGACACCTAGGGCGAAGAAACTTACTGTATACACTGGCAGGACATTAAAATCAACACTGACATGTTGTGCTTCAACAAGTTTGAAATTACAGGAGAAATTTTGAAGACATCTAGCGATTTCAAGATCGCTTGTAAATCGTACGCGCAGGAGTGGCTGTGTGGTAAGAAGCTTGCTTCCCAACCACATAGTTCCGGGTTCAGTCCCACTGCGTGGCACCTTCAACAAGTGTCTTCTACTATAGCCTCAGGCTGACCAAAGCCTTGTGAGTGAATTTGCTAGACTGAAACTGAAAGAAGCCCGTCGTGTATATATATATATATATATACACAGAGAGAGAGAGAGAGAGAGAAAGAGAGTGAGAACAATAAGAAAATGGAGGGGATCAATAGATGGGTCATCAACTTTTAGACATTATATTATGTCAATTTATTTACTAAAATGACAATTACAAGAATATACACACATGTATAACATATTATGCTTTACATATAAAATATATAAAGATACCAGTAATTATTAAAATATATAACATGTATATATATATACACGTGTATATAATAAAAAGGAAAATTCTTACTGATTCACCATGTGCTGTCTTTCTCGAAGTTTTTCACACCCACATGTATGTATGTATGTCTGTGTGTGTGTGTGTGTGTGTGTGTGTGTGTGTGTGTGTGTGTATGTATGTATGTATGACAAGTGAAGAATGGAGTTCCTGTCATACATTTATTTCATGGTTTAAAATCGTTTCGATAATGTGCGGGCGTCAAATCAAAATGCATGCAGGACGGCATATGTAGTAACAATGATATTTTCATATCGATTGTATAATGTCTTACATAATGATCTTCTCGAAGCCATTTTAGTCATAACCGAATAAACATATAGAATATAATTACAAATCGGATATTCCACTTCATATAGGAATGACACGATAATGCAATGGGAGGTTGTTCCTAGATTCCAGAAGGAATCTTTGATATAGAGTAACCACCATGAGAAGTACATTAAAATTGTTTTTATAATAATATGAAGAAAAAAAATCAAGAGGAAATTCAAATATATCAGAACATTATTTAATCATATTCACAATTGGGTTAGTGATACAGTTGGATCGCATTCACACAATGGATTAAGGTGCAAAGCTTCTTGGAATTTTCAGCATATTATTACAACACAAATTCACAACATTAATATTTCATCAGAATTTAAGGCGGTGAACTTGTAGAATCTTTACCTCACCGAGTTAATCACTTAGTGGCATTTCATACATCTTTGCGAAAAGGCATTTATTTTTTCTAACTTATTATTATTATTATTATTATATTATTTTTCTTTTTATTTCAAGGTTGAAATCTTGCATGCGTAGCGAGCTTGCTGCTTGCAGCGTACGGTACCATGCAATCTGTTCTTTTCACCTATTTAATACTTTCCTGATTATTCTATCCGTGCCAAGGAGGCAAACTTTTTGTAACAGTTCCATTGAGCACTTTTTTCCAATTTCCTTCATATTCTTCTTGATGCTTTCTGATACTGTTTCCAAGGACCCAACAATAATTGGCACTATCTTCACCTTCCCCATCTTCCATAGCTGGGTTATTCCTTACTTAAGAGGATTGTTATTTCTTTATTGCCCACAAGGGGCTAAACACAGAGGAGACAAACAAGCACAGACAAACGGATTAAGTTGATTACATCGACCCCAGTGCGTAACTGGTACTTAATTTATCGACCCCGAAAAGATGAAAAGCAAAGTCGACCTCGGCGGAATTTGAACTCAGGACGTAACGGCAGACAAAATACCTATTTCCTTACTACCTACAAGGGGCTAAACACAGAGGAGACAAACAAGGAGAGACAAACAGAATAAGTCGATTACATCGACCCCAGTGCGTAACTGGTACTTAATTTATCGACCCCGAAAAGATGAAAGGCAAAGTCGACCTCGGCGGAATTTGAACTCACAACGTAGCGGCAGACGAAATAGCTATTTCTTTACTACCCACAAGGGGCTAAACACAGAGAGGACAAACAAGGACAGACAAACGGATTAAGTTGATTACATCGACCCCAGTGCGTAACTGGTACTTAATTTATCGACCCCGAAAGGATGAAAGGCAAAGTCGACCTCGGCGGAATTTGAACTCACAACGTAACGCAGACGAAATACCAATTTCTTTATTGCCCACCGGGGGCCAAACATAGATATGGACAGTACAACTGATGGGATCAGTGAATCGATATGATTTTACATAAATGTGACATCAAAAATAAAATACAATACATAAAAATCGAATGGAATACACAGTACAAAAACAATACAAATGAAGCGATGATCAAGTTACGCTCCGATCCCACAAGCCCCGATCTACCGCTGATACCTTTTTATTTTTCCTTTTTTTTTTTTTTTCCTCGTCTATTCACACGGTTCCTTGCACGCACAACACTCGTGCAACATACTTCCATCTCTTTTGGAACGTACACTCTGACAGACACCTCTTCTCCAGCCACAGTTTCCTTTTCAAATGAAAAGAAAAAAAGGATCGTAAATTGTCACCAGAGATAAAGTTGCCTGTCTTAATTCCTTTTATCCTAGTATTCCATACAGCCTCTTTTGCTATTGCTACAACCGTGAGAAAACAATTCTTACCTTCGTTCGTTAGAACTCCCGGTGGGTCAATTTTTATAATTGACTCAGTCGACAGCCGTACTCTTCCTTCGCCGGACAACAGATGTTCAGCATAAGCCCACATTTCAGTTATCTCCGGACACTGAACAATAGCGTGAGGGACGGTTTCCCTGTCCCCACCGCATCTTGGACAGGTCGGCGACTGACGTTTACCATGTCTTGCGAGCTTATCCCAAACGGGCAAGGCACCTCTGTAGCATTGCCAGGTTAAGGACTTTTGGAAGTTGTCCAACGTTCTCAACCCGAATGTACGATGAAACAAGCTGTCCAGTTGAATAAATCCGAGACCTAGAGTCGACCCCAGGCCATCGTCGCATTCAGACTCTACCAACCCACTATATAAAATCCGTGTGGAACCCCCACCGCTGGCGTTGCCCGAGCGCCGGAACAGCAAGAGGGCCTTACGGCACTCTTTATGCCACTCACTCGACCTCGGTCTACGAGAACACCAGGCTTCCTGTTCGCAAAAACTCTTGAACTCAGGGAACATTTGTCTGGCCAGCGGAGACCACACCCGTTCACTATCCAGGAGAATCCAGAGGTGCCTCAACCTCAACGCATGTCTGCGCATCATTAACCAAGGCATCCCTAAACCTCCATTTAAAGGCTTTTGACAGCAGACAGAGCGTTTCACAAGTGGCGACCTGCCCTTCCACAAAAAGCGAAAGAGCTGTCTCTCCAACCTGATCAACCACGAATCCGGACAGGGCACGACAGTCAGGCGGTAGGTAATGACCGATGCGATAAACACATTGGCCACTTCCGCCCTCCCTTTCAGGGATAGCCACCGCCAAGACCAAGTCTTGACTACTGCAGCCACCCTGCTCAATACCTCCGTCCAGTTCTTCTCTATCTGGAGGCCTGGTCCAAACCAGACTCCCAGCAACTTAACCGGTCCCTCCGTCCAGCGCCTAACAACACTGTCTGAAGGCATCGACTTGCCAACCCAGGTGCCGAGCTGCAAGCCGACCGACTTTTCCCGGTTAATCTTTGCTCCTGCTACCTCCTCGTAAGCCTCAATAGTCTTACCTACTTCACGTAGGCGTACCACTGTGGTTACACTGATAGTGATATCATCCGCGAAAGCCGTAACAAACTCCTCTAGTCCTGGTTCTCTCGGGATGCCACTCAACCTTTGCAGTAATGGCTCGAGAGCCATCACATACAAAAGTGGTGAAAGCGGACATCCTTGACGAACCGAGCGTCTGATGCAGAACGGCTTCGAAAGGAAACCGTTCACCCGAACTATCGAGTCAATGTTGTGGTACAAAGCGATAAACCACCTGAGGAAGCCAAGGCCCAGGCCAAACCGCGCAAGTACAGTCGCTAGGTATCGATGGTCAACCCTATCAAAAGCTTTAGACTGGTCCAAATGCACCAATGCCCCACCTTTGCCAGATTTATTACCAAACCTCTCTATGGTATAGCGAATAAGATGGAGGGTATCCTGAATGGTTCTGCCTGGGATGGCACATGTCTGTGCCTCCCCGACTATACCATTCGCGACACGCGCCAACCTTTTTGCTAGAACCTTGGCCAAAATCTTCACTTCTGCGTTTAACAGAGTGATGGGCCTGAAATTCTCTAGAACGTCCCCCTTGTCCGGGTCCTTTCTGACCAACGTCACTACTCCCCGGCGCACAGATCTGGGGATAAACCCATTCTGTTTCCAGTTCGCGTACACGTCAGTCAGTAGTTGCCCGAACAAGTCTGGCATACATTTATACAGCTCGTACGGAAGACCATCAAGTCCCGGTGACTTACCCGCTTTACAATCGGCCAAAGCCTCCATCACCTCCTCAAGTGTGATTGGCCCTTCGCAAGACTCCGCATCCGACCCCGAGAGGCACGGCAGCCCGGTAAGAAAGTCCTCGAGGGCTCTCCCACCACCAGGACCGCCGTCACCCCCGAACAGCTGGGCGAAGTACTCCCGAAAGACCTCACACATTTTCTCGGGTTCGTTTATCAAGACACCATTTTGATTCGTCAAAGACCGAATAGAGGAACTATTTCCTTGCCGAGCTTCCACCACTCGGGCCCATCCAGCGGCTTTGATTCCTTCACTTCCCATTGCACGTAACTTAGCTCTGGTAATACTTCCCATGTGGTGGGCTTCAAGATGCTGGTTTAACTCCAGTCTTTTCACCCTCGCTTGGTCTGTATTACCAGTCCTCCAGGCTTCTTCTAGTTCCTTAACTAGACCATCTCCTATTTTACGTCCCTTCTTAGCTAAACTTATGCTAAACCTAATAGACTCATATTTGATGGCTCTTTTTAGGGCGTACCACCATTTGTTATTAATGATGGTACCTGTTAATGCCCTCTGTATTAACATCTTGATCCGCTTTCTGTACTCCTCAATCGCCAAAAGGGACGTATTGAGTTTCCAGTAGCCAGATCCCTGTCTATGCAACTTATCTACCGTCAGTTTACAGGTAACCATCTTGTGGTCACTGTAGCTGACTAGAAAAAACTGTGGACACTCAACTATGGACTTATCTTTTTCTCTAATTAAAATCCTATCTAGATATGTTCTGGTAGACCCGTCACTATTTGACCACGTCCACTGTGGAGTGTTCGGGTGCTCCAACCTATATGGATCTGCTAGCTGAAATTGACTTAGCAGATCCCGAAAGCCTGTGTTACATTTTCTGTTCATGTTCGAGTTTGAGCCAACACAATCTGTGTGTGCTGCACATATTGTATTAGAGTCTCCTAACACTACTAGTGAATGCGACGTGGCTAGGAACTTTCCTAGGCCACGAAAATATTCAGTTTGCGGGCCAATAATGTTTGGTGCATAAATAGCGACCAGCCTGATTGTCTTGCCACAACTGAATGTCAAGTCGAGAACGACCAGCCTGCCTTCTGGGTCAGAAAAAACCAACTTTTTCTCGGCTACCCGGTTTCTTTTTAGTAGGACCAACACCCCACCCCCACCTCCCGCCCGACTCGGAGAAACGTATTTCTCGTAGCCGTTCAGGAGGGGGAGCAGATCTCTTGGCCCCTTCACCCGGGTTTCCGTTGCAACAATTACATCCAAATTTCTCGACCTGATGTCATTCAGAAAGCGTCCTTGCTTCCAGCTTGACAACAGGCCATGAACATTTAAACAACCAATGTGAATAGCCATCACTTACCTGTTTAATTAGGATTGTCCGGTGGAGGGGGACCCTCCACCTTTTTTTTATCCAGGGTCGGAGGTGGACGGTCTTGGGAAATAGATTTGTCAAAATCCCGTCTCACCACCGACACAGAATTATCAGGTGGAGGGGGAATCTCCACCTTTTCCTTTTCTCGCGGGATCGGAGCTGGTAATCCATGAAATATCGACTTGTTAAAATCTAATCTCAATGAAGATACAGTCTTTCTGTACTTATTTTGTAGAATTCTATAAGTCTTATTTGAGACTTCATATATGTCGTAATTGATAAATTCCTCTGAAAGGTTATCAATTTTTTTTACAGTCTTTATGAGTTGAATGTCTCTCATGAGCTCAGTATCTTTAGTGTATACGGCTATTATGCCTTTTTCTTCTTTTTCTCTTCTGGCAGTCTTTTTTGGTCGTTGTTCTGTAGTAGTCGCCGCTCTCGGCTGGGTTGCTGGTTGTATTTTTCTTTTGTTTGTTGTTTTTTTCTCATCTGTTTCTTCTTTATCTTCTTCCTCTTTGTCTTTTTTCTCCTCTTCCTCCTCTTCTTCATTTTCCTTGCAGTTCCTTCGAATGTGGCCTAATTGACCACATAAAAAACATCGAGGTTTTCGGCCCTCAACAAACACCACGAGGTTCTCCTCCCCTACCTCAATTGTCTCAGGAATTGTTTGAATTATTTTAGGGTCCGCTTGAATGAGAAGATTAATTGTTTTACCATCCCAGCGTGGGTTTTCCGTAGCGGTAGCCTGGAGGAGAGTAATTTTTTCTACCTCTTTGATTAGGACTGCCGCCAACAACCACATAGGTTCGACCTCTGGCGGGACCCTTGTAATTTTTATTCGCGACGTCCTCATCCCCATATAATAGGGTATTAACTCCACGTCGTTCGTTTTCAACGTTTCCACTGAGTTCTTGTGTGCTATTTCTTTATTGGTGAACCTTACTTCCACCGTTCCGAATTTTTTTCCTCTTCTCAGAAATACTACGTCGCCCAATATTGGCTTTAAGCACTTTTCTATTTTCTCTTCTGACATTCTTTCAATTTTTCTATTTTGTAGACAATATGTTTTGAAAATTATTGTTTTTTGCTTTTCTTCCTGTAATAACTTTTGCGGAGGTTCAATTTTCACACTGTTGTCATTTATTTCCATCATTTTGCTGTATTTCATAATTTCGCTTTTATTCGTCGACAGTATCTGGGTTCCACCCCCAGCAGCCAACGCAAAACTTTTTTTTCCATTTTTTGGTTCTATCTGGATGCTAGGCACATCAATTATTCTCTTCGACACAATGCCTTTGTTCTCTGGCAAAGTCGGAAACTCTTCTGGTGAAAGTTCTGACGAGCTCTCAGACACATCTCCAAAAATATCAAATATATTATCCTCTCTGCTATTCCTTCTTGTAGCGGGGGAAACCCCTATTTCCTTGTCTGTGGTTGGCTCCTCGCCGGACATGTATTTCCTCCTCTCAACAGGAGAAACAAGTATTTCTGCTCCAACGGTAGGCTCCATGCTAGACGACATTCTTCCCCCCAAAGGGGGAATGAACAACGCGTGCTACCACAAGCACTAAGTGTTTTCAATTGAAAACTCCAACAGTTAAGTTATTCAACAGTTTAACAAGAAACAACAGTTGTTAACAATATTAACACCACGAAACAGCAATTCTTACTTCACGAACACATGTGCGGCAGACGAAATACCGCTAAGCACTTCGCCCGGCGTGCTAACGTTTCTGTCAGCTCGCCGCCTTACTTAAGAGGATTGTATGTATCTATTTTGTCGCCAAAATTTTCATTTACAAAGTCATATGACAGAAAAGAAAAAGAAAGAAAAAATGAAAAAAGATAATAAAGAAAATAGGGGGAAAGGAAAGAAGATTCACAGCGACGATGCTCTTCTCAATTATCATTATCATCACCATCATTAAGGGGGCGAACTGGCAAAGTCATTAGCACGTCGGACAAAATGCTTGGCGGCATTACATCCGTCTTCACAATCTGAGTTCAAATTCTGCTGAGGTCGACTTTACCGTTCATCCTTTCGGGGTCGATAAAATAAGTACCAGTTAAGCACTGGAGAGGAGGGAGAAGCATGTAATTTTACAATACACGAGGAAATGTGGTGGAAGGAATGATTTCATTATTTTAGATTCTGCTAAAGAAATGACAGAGAAAACAGTGTTTTTCTTTGTTTTTTTCTTGTTTTTTTTTTTGTTTATTTACTGATGGTTTCTCTAATTCTTAATTATTTTAATTAAGGAGAGGCCGTACTGAAAAACATTGAAACAATGCCGTTAAAAGATATAATTATTTAATTAAAACAAATAAATAGATAATGATTACTACGATAGCGGATGGTTCAGATATTTTGGGAAACGCGAATGAAGATGAAGAAATAAAAAAAATTAAAAAATCACAGTTCTTTTTATCATGTATCCTTTTCTTGTTTCAGTCATTAGACTGCGGTCATGCTGGGGCACCACCTTGAAGAATTTTTTACTAGAAGTCCAATCATACCGTCCTAACAATTGTGTTGGGCACTTTTAGCGAACCGCTAAGTTACGGGGCTGTATACACTCCAATGCTGGTTTTACAAGTGGTACTGGGGAACGAATATACTCTTTTACTCGTTTCAGTCATTTGCCTGTGGCCATGCTGGAGCACCGCCTTTAGTCGAGCAAATCCACCCCAGGACTTGTTCTTTGTAAGCCTAGTACTTATTCTATCGGTCTCTTTTGCCGAACTGCTAGGTTACGGGGACGTAAACAACCCCATCGGTTGTCAAGCGATGTTGGGGGGACAAACACAGACACACAAACACATTTAAATATATATATATATATACACGACAAGCTTCTTTCAGTTTCCGTCTACCAAATCCACTCACAAGGCTTTGGTCGGCTCGAGGCTATAGTAGAAGACACTTGCCCAAGATGCCACGCAGTGGGACTGAACCCGGAACCATGTGGTTGGTAAGTAAGCTACTTACCACACAGCTACTCCTGCGCCTATATGAATATAGACACAAACACATGCGTGTGGATATATACAGAGAGAGTGGGTGAGAGAGAGTGAGCAGAAGAGTGAGATCCAGAGATGGTCAATATAGAAAACGCCTAGTAGTGCTCAGATGGTTTGAACTTAAGCTCGGGGACTAAGTTCGTGGGTTGAAAAATAGTTATAAGAGGAATCCATGTGAGCTGATATGTAGATTTGCACCCTGAAAACGGGAGCTGAGTTTACGGTAATGTTTATATGCACCCATAACTGGTTGCATATATTTGACATTTTGAACACTCCATCTGCCAACACTACAACTATTACGTAATTCCGAGACACCAGAAACAGCTGTCGGGCCTGAAATACCATGCCCTTACCCCTTCGTCTCCTGTAGTTTTGGTAAATTTTTTTGTAACTACATAAATATCTATATGCTTATACACGAGTTTAAATCTTTATACACGAGTGTTTACATGCGTATATATGCGTATGTATACGTATCTATATTTTATATATCAAGCTCAAGCGTATGTTTATTTCATCACTCTCTTTCTCCCTCCCTCTCTCTCTCTCTCTCTCTCTCTCTCTGTATATACATACAAACACACACACATACACGCCGGACTTCTCTCAGTTTCTTATTTCTTTACTGCCCACAGGGGGCTACATACAGAGGGGACAAACAAGGAAAGACAAGGACAGATTATATCGACCCCCAGAGACAATCGGATTAAGTCGATTATATCGACCTCGAAAGGATGAAAGATAAAGTCGACCTCGGCAGAATTTGAACTCAGCACGTAGCGGAAGACGAAATACCTATTTCAATTTCTTTACTACCCACAAGAGGCTAAACACAGAGACGACAAACAAGGACAGACAAACGGATTAAGCCGATTATATCGACCCCAGTGCGTAACTGGTACTTATTTAATCGACCTCGAAAAGATGAAAGGCAAAGTCGACCTCGGCGGAATTTGAACTCAGAACGTAACGGCAGACGAAATACCGCTAAGTATTTCGCCCGGCGTGCTTAACGTTTCTGCCAGCTCGCCGCCTTTCTGTCTACAAAAATCCATTCACAAGGCTTTGGTCAGCCCGAGGCTATATTAGAAGACATCTACCCAAGGTGCCAAGCGGTGGGACTGAACCCGGAACCATGCGGTTAGGTAGCAAGCTTCTCGTAACACAGTCACGTCTGCCTGTTATAGATTATATTCTAAATCTAACCCGAGTGGAATCATTTAGTTGCAACACAATCAGTGAAAGATGATAAAAGTATTGGAAAAAATCAATACATAAATTATCAAAATTTACTCTTCCATTATCTCAAATAGATTTATCATCACATGAAAGTTATCAGTTACTGAACGGCACAAATGAACAAAGAATTCGTTGGTTACGTTGAGTTACACTTCGATATTGGATATTATCACGAAGGCAGCGACCTGGTAGTATCATTATCTCATCGGGGGAAAATGTTTAGTGGTATTTCTTCTCGCTCTTTACATTTTGAGTTCGAATACCACCAGGGTCGACATTGCATTTCCTTCTTTCTGGGTCGATAAAATAAGCACCAGTTGAGCACTGGCGTCAATGTTATCGACTAAACCTTACCAACTAGGCGTAAGAGTGGCTGTGTGGTAAGTAGCTTGCTTACCAGCCACATGATTTGGGTTCAGTCCCACTGCGTGGCACCTTGGGCAAGTGCCTTCTACTATAGCCTCGGGCCGACCAAAGCCTTGTGAGTGGACTTGGCAGGCGGAAACTGAAAGAAGCCCGTCGTATATATATGTGTGTGTTTGTGTGTGTGTGTATGTTTGTGTGTGTGTTTGTCTCCCCCCCCCCATATCGCTTGACAACCGACGCTGGTGTTTTCACGTCCCGTAACTTAGCGGTTCGGCAAAACAGACCGATAGAATACGTACTAGGCTTACAAAGAATTAGTCTTGGGGTCGATTTGTTCGATTAAAGGCGGTGCTCCAGCATGGCCACAGTCAAATGACGGAAACCAGTAAAAGAGTAACTAATATTTCTGATCTTGTGCCAAAAATTTGAAACTGTTATTAAAGTAATGAGCTGGCAGAACCATTACCACGCCGGACAAAATGCTTAACAGTATTTCCTTCGGCATTACATTGAGTTTAAGTATGGTCGAGGTTGACTTTCTCTTTCATCCTTCCGAGGTTGATAAATATTGGGTTGTCTGGAAAGTTCGTGCCGATTTTTAGTAGCTTACCTTTCGACTTATTTTAGAACGTGGTTGAGTCCATAAAATAGGATTTGACTACACCTCCATTTAGAGCACAGTTTAAGCTATCTTTTCGTAGAAGAAGGTTTATGTTCCTATAAACCTGTGTTAATTCTGTAACCCTTTAAAATGGAAGATAAGAAAGTTCATTTTCGGCTTGATGCTTTGGAAACCAGATAAAAATTGCTGCAGCTCGGCTGGGATGTGTTACCCCACCCTCCATATTCACCAGATATTGCTCCTTCGAATTTCCACTTATTCAGGTCTCTGTAGAATAGTCTTAATGGTAAAAATTTCAATTCCTTGGATGATGTAAAGAGATACCTTGATGAATTCTTTGCCATGAAACCACCTCAGTTCTGGGAAGAGGGTATTTTCAAGTTAAAGGAAAGGTGGAGACGCAATGTGCAACAAAATGGTTCATATTTGGTTGATTAAAAATTTAAAGTATTTATTGACCTTTTTCTTTCCTTTAAAAATCGTCACGAACCGTCCGGACAACCCAATACATATCAGTTGACCACTGGGTCGATGTGACCGGCTTCCCCTCCTCTCAAAATGGCTAGTCTCGAGCCAAAATCAGGAAGATATTATATACTATCACGAATAGCTGGCATGAAATATTTCTTTTCCAGTTTTCACAGAAATTATTCGTTAACTACGGTGGTGAATATCTATCGTTCGACGAGGAGAATTCACTAGTTCGATCAATTAAATTATCTGCTCCTGAATGAGCATGTATCCTTCACGTAATTAGCAAGTAGAATCTGTGTGACAGTGCTATTGACAATGTTGTTCGTTTTAAAGTAACGATACAATCCTCGAGACGGATTACTATACAATGTCTGTTTACCTAATTTCACTTACAAAATATGGAACGACCAGCGATTATACAAAGTGAGTTATGCTCAAGGTGCCACACAGTGTGATGGAACTATTCGTTTCAATACCAAAACTATTAGATTCGAGAAAATAAAACATCGGTCTCAAGTTTTGGCTCAAAACCAACAAATTTAAAAGAGTGTTCTACTGGTATTTATTTCATCGATTACAGCGGTGAGCTGGCAGAATCATTAACGCGCCAGGCGAAATGCGTAGCGGTATTTCGCCTGCCGCTACGTTCTGAGTTCAAATTCCACCGAGCTCGACTTTGCCTTTCATCCTTTCAGGGTCGATAAATTAAGTACCATTTACGCACTGGGGTCGATATAATCAACTTAATCCGTTTGTCTGTCTTTGTCTTTCCCCTCTGTGTTTAGCCCATTGTGGGTAGTAAAGAAATAGGTATTTGTTTCATCGATTACAAAACGATAAGAGGCAATGCCAACCTCGATGGCATTTGAATTCAAAATGTAAAGCAGAAAGAAATGCCGCTAAATATTTTGTCTGGCCTGCTTACGATTCTACCAGCTCACCACCGTAATAATGGTTTCAAATTTTGGTACAAGGCCAGCAATTTTGGGGAAGGGCGGAAGTCGATTGCAGCGACCTCAGTGCTCAACTGGTACTTATTTTATCAAAGCCGAAAGATGAAAGTCAAAGTCGACCTCCGCCGTATTTGAGTTCAGATTGTAAAGACGGATGAAATGCTGCGAAGCATTTTTCCCGGCGTGCTAACGATTCAGCCAGTTCATCACCTCACCATGCGGAAATATTGGTTTCAAATTTTGGCACAAGGCCAGTAATATCAGGGGAGGGGGATAAGTCGATTACATCGACCCAAAGATCCGCTAGTATATATTTAATCGATTTCGAAAGGATGAAAGGCAAAGTCGATCTCGGCGGAATTTGAACTCAGAACGTAGAGACGGACGAAATACCTATTTCTTTACTACCCACAAGGGGCTAAACACAGAGAGGACAAACAAGGACAGACAAACGGATTAAGTCGATTATATCGACCCCAGTGCGTAACTGGTACTTAATTTATCGACCCCGAAAGTGTGAAGGGAAAGTCGACTTCGGCGGAATTTGAACTCAGAACGTAACAGCAGACTAAATACCGCTAAGCGTTTTGCCCGGCAGGCTAACGATTCTGCCAGCTCGCCATCCTAGAATGTTAAAGTATCAATTTGAAATTTTGGTACAAAACCAGCAATTTCAGGAGGGCGGGGGGTCATCGATTACATCGACCCCAGTGCGTAACTAGTACTTAATTTTTCGATCCCGAAATAGGAATTTGAACGCAGAACGTAAAGACGGACAAAATGTCACTAAGCATTTTGCCCGGCGGACTAACGATTCTGATAGCTCGCCATCTTAGAATATTAAAGCCATTTTTCCAATTTCCCAAAAGGATTAGCAAAGTTGAAAGACACAAGAAAACGGCAAGGGTCGAGCAAACGTTAATAAGATTTTTTTCAGTTAAGAGAAACAAGTAAAATGGCTGAGAAAAATATTTAGCAACAAAATCATTGAAATGTTTTTTGTTATTGATTTCGTTTTAAAAACTTTTAGGAAGGAATTAGTCTTTCATGATCATCTTGGTTTATACGGACGATTAAATTTATTAAAAGTGTGTGTGTGTGTGTGTGTGTGTGTGTGTGCGTGTGCGTGTGCGTGTGTGTGTGTGTGTGTGCGTGAACGAGCCGATAGCGCGAAACTTGAAATCAAAATTAATAATACACACATACATAAATACACAACGACACACGCACTCACAAAGATGCATTCACACATACGAACATACGCATGTATGTATGTATATATGTACGTATGTATGTATATACGTACGTATGCATGTGTACATAGAATATAGATACATAGTGCATACGTACTTTCCTACATATACCTACATACATGAATGCATGGATACACACATATGTACATTCATTCATACATAAATCCATTCATACATACACATACATTCATACACCTATTCATACTTCGCCAAATTCCGACACATTACTATCTCGTTAAGTTAATGTACAAATGTTGTAGCATATCTACACATCTACACATCTATCTTCCCGTAGCCATCTTGTATGCAGTCTGTCTTCACACTTATTATTTCAACGTTTTACCGATAAATGCATTCCACTTTCTATAATTCCACCATTTTTCTGGATTTCAAATTAGAATTGGAAATTCGTTTTCATCGCTTCTCTTCTTTTTGTTCTCTATTCTACCAATAATTTTCCCATTTCTTGTATCGCTACAGAAAACGTTTTCATTTTATTCATGCCATGCTACTTTTGGTCAAATGGTTTCTATATTCCCCTTGGGTAATGAACACTTCTTTCATATTGCAATGAAAAAAAATATCCGCGGAGTCTCTTTGAACTATTGTAAACTTGTGTTCATTTCTACAGTGCAATTTAATGCTTAGAAATACCAATTCCGTGAAAGAACCTTTTCGGTGAATATTGGTAAATAATTACTTGCAAATCATTCATTAAATGCCTTGTAATATATTGAAGAGAAGTGCTGGAGAATTATCCACGTGTGTGTGTATGTGCGTGTATAAGTATATGTGTATAGTATGTATAGCATGTATATAGATAGATATGCAAGTTTTGTATATATATGTATATATGTGTCTGTGCATGCGTGTGTGTATGTACGCGTGTATATGTATATAGATAGATAGATATGTATAAATATATAGACAGATAGATATGTGTAGATAGATATGTATGTATAGATATGTATAGATATGTACGTATAGATATGTATGCATGTATAGATAGATATGTATGTATAGATATGTTTGTATGTATACGTATGTATATATGTATGTATGTGTGTGTATGTATGTATATGTATGTATGTATGTATAGATAGATGTGTATGTATAGGTAGGTAGATAGATAGATAGATAGATAGATAGATAGATGCAAGTATATATGTGTGTATGTACGCGTGTCTGAGTGCGTATGGGATTATGTGTATGTGTGTACGTGAATGTGTTTGTGTTGTGTGTGTGTGTATTTGTGCGTGCATGTGTGTGTATGTGTGTGCCTGCATGTGTCTGTGCGTGCATGTGTGTGTGCGTGCATGTGTCTGTGTGTGTGTGTGTGTGTGTGTGTGTGTGTGTGTGTGTGTGTGTATTTATATCTTTTCAATGCTTAGTAAATCTACAATTATTATTATTATTATTATTTTGCCACTGAATCAGATTGAAGATTAAGATCGAATTCGCATCTGATGGAAACGCACTGCTTTTTCATCATTTTTAAACGTCATTTTTCATTCTTCCAATAGAATTTATCAATTACATATATAATTTAGATTTAGAACACTCAGCAAGAGGTGGGCTGAAAGCACATTGAATTTATATGAGCTTTCAATGTAAGCTTTTGTGAGGAAAAATGAAATGGTCCTTTGATTTCTATCACTTTTATGCTGATACAGATACAGCTATTGATGTTGTTGTGGTGGTCTTTGTTGTCATTGTTGTCCAGATTATTCCTGACAGATCATAGTCATGATCAAAAGCGTTCCAGACGTGACATCTCGCCTATTTTTGCAAACAAGTACGATTTTTAGCTACATTAAATCATTACTCTTTTATATGCATACTTTCTTTTCTTTTTGTTTGCGCATGCATGCGTGTGTGTGTGTGTGTGCGTGTGCGTGTGCGTGTGCGTGTGTGTGTGTGTGTGTGTGTGCGTGTGGAAATAAAAGAGGAGCACTTCCATGCAGGAAAGAATAGAGGAGAGTTGATTTGAGGGATTGAAAAATGTAACTGTCTTAAATTGGGGTGTATTTTTTTTTTATTTTATAACATATTTATTAAAATACTAAACCAGTTTCAGCAATTTTTGTTTTTCATTGATTATTGAAAAGTTCCCACTAACAGGGACCATAATCATCCGCGTCAGTTTCGGTAATTTCCGTTGCCTCATCAGTTAAGACCGCTCTATTGTTTGGCTCCTTCCGGAATCACTTCGCTATTAGTATTTATGTTTTCATAATCCAAATAATTAAATGACATACCGATTCACTAATGTGTATATATAAAATTGATATAAACATCAGTTTGCGATGATTCGCCAAAAGGGAAAATTACAAATGTCATTAAAGGACAGCGGCACTTTTCGGACGATTATGGTCCCTGTTAGTGAATATGTTTCCATTTATGTGCGTTAACTACAGCATTAGAGCTTTTAACTCTTATTTCTAGCAATGTAGGTTCTTACTAATACCCTAGTCACATTTAGTGACATTTGTACTTCTCCCTTTTGGTGAAACATTGGGAACTGCTATATATATATATATATATATATATATATATATATATATATATATCACGTGATCACGTGACCGACCAGACTATCAGATGTTGCTACACATCGCTGATCACAATGCGCTTCGCATTGTTTTAGCCACCACGCTGGCTAAGCGAGCAGGCCAACAGAAGAAAGAGTGAGAGAAAGTTGCGGCGAAAGAGTACAACAGGGATCGCCACCACCAAAATTAAGATAAAGTTCATTTTTAATCCAAAATATGTTCTGCTTCATTTTCTACAATGCTCTTCCATCTAGCTGGTAAACTTGCAAGGCCTCTCTTCCAAAATTCCTTTGTCCGTGACAAAAAATACTCCTGCTTTACTATTTTGCCCTTGTCTACAGAATTCATATTTTTCCATCAAAATGATTTTGAAGACAGCGGAATAAATGATACTCAGATGGGGCAATGTCCGGTGAATATGGTGGGTGGGGCATCGTTTCCCATTCAAACTGCTCCGGCCTTTGGAATGTTATCCTCGCTGTATGTGGCCAAGTATTATCCTGATGGAAGAACATCTTTCGTCTTCAAGACAAAGATGATCGCTTTCTTCTAGCGCAGGTGTCGGTGAATGGTTGAATAACCAAATCCAAGCTTCTCCGCTAGTTCCTCAATGGTCACCATAGGATTTTGTTCCATCAGGATTTGCAGGACGTCCTCGTCGAGCTCTACAGCTCTTCCAGAACGAGACTCGTCTTCTAAGCTATAGTTACCGGCTCGGAATGTCCGGAACCACCGTTGACACTGGCTTATGCTTATTGTCCGAGCCCCATATACTTCATTAATATTCCTCGCACTTTCCGTTGTTGCTTTTATTGACCTTGTAAAACAAAATATGCCGAATATGCTCCTTTGTCAATTCTATTATAGTTTTTTAAAAAGTAACTGTTAAAATCGAAATGCACTCTTCAAAACTTGCTCGAAGAATAAGTACAATGTAAAAATACTACCTACTTTTGTAGCAAGTTGATGCAGGTAATTTAACCCGTCCCCCTCCGACTTTTAATTCGTGGAATTGAATAAACCGCATTATTTATGGGATGACCCAATATATGTAATCATTTTATATTTTTATTTCGCGCAAGCGCGTTGTTTATTTTTGGTTTTGTTGATTACAGTGTAATAAGGTCAGTTGGGTACCATCTGTGAAAAAAACAGCTCCATGACGCACATTAAAACCACATCAAAAATAAACGTTCCTAGAATACCCCCGAAATACAAGACATTGTAATTATAGATCTTCAAACCACTGTCCGCTGAATAATAACTGTCTGGAAAAAGAACCCATATACAAGGCCAAAATCATGGATCCCAACGGAGTAACGAAGACGTATATCAGAATGGCAAGCAACTCGTTCAAGGAAAGATACACACAACACTTGGCGTCATTCAGAGACAAAAATTAAAGACATGCAACATCCCTATCCAATATGATATGGACATTGAAAGAAGGGAAAGTAAACATACCCCACTTAACATGGAGCATCATAACTAAAGCCATAAAATACAGAGGACGGAGTAACAAATGTGAGCTCTGTATCACTGAAAGGTTAAATATCATACAGTCAACATATAACATTTTAAATATAAGGGATGGAATCTCTTCCTGCATACACAAGTTATATTTCATAGTCCGACACCTCAAAGAGGTGTCACTGTCCGCGCCACCACCCTCACCAGCGTACTTTCTTCTCTTCAACGTTAACATTGAATATATACAACACACGAATTCCATACGTAGAAGAAACATGCCTCCTGATAAACCCCACCCCATCCACAGCATACACACGAACATCACATATGCCCACAATATAATATAATGCAAGCAAATTCACCGCCCAACACAAAATTTTCCCCCAAAAGCCAAACCTAGGGGATATAATTGCTCAAAACGTGTCATAAAAGAGTAGTGCCCCCGACTTTTTTTAAGACTTTTTGTGAACTCCCGACACATTTTCCGAGATATTTTGTGCTTTCATCCAAAATGAAGACGAACACCATTCCTCTATGTGATCGGCTTGAAAAATTAAGATATGATTTTAACATGAAACCAATGGTAGCCATCATACAAAAATACTTTTGTGTATTATTATTATTATTATTATTATTATTATTATTGTTGTGTGTTAAAAACGCCAATCTGTTTTACACATGTTCGTATTTGAGGGATGATACTTCCAAGTGACCCAATTACTATTGGTACTAGATCTACTCTCCCCGTTGACTACAACCTATTTCACACTTCAAATCGCCATAGTTGTTTCTTTTTTGTTCTTTCACATTGATCTTGTTGTCACCGGAGCATGCTATGTCGATTATCATGCATATTCTTTTAGATTCACAACATCATCATCATCATTATTATTATTATTATTATTATTATTATTATTATTATTATTTCTCATAGCGTTATGTCTTGTTTGCTCTGGTTGTTAATTATTGTGGAAGACATTTAACAGCCAATACCAATCTCAAAACCCAAGCTGTCCCCAGCATAGCAGAGATTTTAGTTTGCTCTCATGCAAAATCCGATTTCTTTCATATATTTCTTGACCTTGGTTGTCAGTGTTTCGAGTGCTCCTACAACTACTGAGATGACAGCCACTCTCCTTATAGTCCACATTCTTGCAATTTCGTCTTTTAGTAGTCTGTACTTTTCAATCTTTTCTAGTTCCCTGTCACATATGTGTGCATCACCAGGTATTGCAATCTGCGGCGAGCTGGCAGAAACGTTAGCACGCCGGGTGAAATGTTTAGCGGTATTTCGTCTGCGTTACGTTGTGAGTTCAAATTCCGCCGAGGTCGACTTTGCCTTTCATCCTTTCGGGGTCGATAAATTAAGTACCAGTTACGCACTGGGGTCGATATAATCGACTTAATACCTATGTCTGTCCTTGTTTGTCCCCTCTCTGTTTAGCCCCTTGTGGATAATAAAGAAATAGGTATTGCAATATCTGAATCTTGGTTTCCTTTTTCCCTTTATCTACCACAACAATATCTGGTCTCCGAGCCTCGATTAGGGAGTCACATTGGATTTTAAAATCCCACAGAATCTTATATTCCTTGTTCTCGGTGACTCCTTCTGGTTCATGTCCGAACCATTTCCGGGTTTTGTCAAGGCTGTACTTTTCACATAGCCTCAAATGGACAAACTTATCAATGTTATCGTGCCTCTTTTTGTAGGGCTTTTGCGCCATATCGCATTAAGGAAACTGCCCATGTGTTCACCGCCTTGACCCTGCTTTTTTTTTTTTATATTGAGCCTTCTTCCAATAATTTATTTGGTTCTTCTGAGGTATTCTAACCAAAAGATTTCCTTCGTTTTGGGATTTTTTTTTCAAAATAGTTATAAGAATAATCGTTCAACTGTCTTGCTGGAATGAAGTGAAGTAATTGATGTGGACAGATAACGCTTGTGAAACTGGGCCATTATATGTTGAAAGGAAGGAATGAAGGAAGGACGGAAGGAAGAAAGGGAGGAAGAAAGGAAGGACTAAAGAGAGGAAAATCTTACAGATGGGAAACGAGGTAAAGAAATAGATAAAGAAAGGGGGGTGATAGAAAGAAATAAAAGCCAAACGGCAGAAATAAACAAAGGGATAGATAGATAGATAGATAGATAGATAGATAGATAGATAGATAGATAGATACATACATACATACATACATACATACATAGATGCATACATACATACATACATAGATGCATGCATACATACATAGGTGCATGCATATATACATACATACATACATACATACATACATAGGTGCATGCATATATACATACATACATACATACATACATAGATGCATACATACATACATACATACATACATACATAGATGCATACATACATACATATATACATACATAAATACATGCATACATACATACATAGATGCATGCATACATACATACAGACATACAGACAGACAGACATACAGACATACATACATTGATGGCATTTGTTTTTTCTTAAGCGTAACTTCGAAAAAGTAGTCGAAAAAAAGCAGATATTTTTATGTAAGTTTTCTGAAGAAACTTTTATAAACCCGAATTCATGTTTTTGTTCACTTCCTGTAATAAGATGCTTTTTTTTAAGATATGGAAAAATATCTATTTTCAACAATAGAAGCTTAATATGTGAACATGCTTATTTTTTTTTCTCAATAATGACTTTGCGAAATAAAAACATTTCGGTATGAGTCAGACAAACAGACAGACAACTACTGCGGCCATATTCACTTATATGTGTGCGTGTGTATGTGTTTGAATATATATGTGTATACTCTGTCTCTTTTACTTGTTTCAGTCAGTTGACTGCGGCCATGCTGGAGCACCGCTTTTAGTCGAGCAACTCGACCCCGGGACTTATTCTTTGTAAGCCCAGTACTTATTCTATCGGTCTTTTTTGCCGAACCGCTAAGTGACGGGGACATAAACACACCAGCATCGGTTGTCAAGCAATGCTAGGGGGACAAACACAGACCAACAAACATACACGCACACACACACACACACACACATATATATATATATAATATATATATATATATATATATATATATGCATATATACGACGGGCTTCTTCCAGTTTCCGTCTACCAAATCCACTCACAAGGCTTTGGTCGGCCCGAGGCTATAGTAGAAGACACTTGCCCAAGATACCACGCAGTGGGTCTGAACCCGGAACCATGTGGTTGGTAAGCAAGCTACTTACCACACAGCCACTCCTGCGTATATATATATATTGTAACATGTTGCTCCTCATACCATATATGTATGTATACATACGTACATACAATCACGTATACATGCAGACAGACAGACAGACAGACAGGCAGACATGCTCACACACGTGCACGCGCGCAAAAGCGGAAATTGCCAAGCGAGCCGGAAGTTATGTGACACAGCAACATATTTCACAATTATTACGCTATGAGAATTAAAGCGGTGAGGTGGCAGAATCGTTAGAGCATCGGACAAGCTGTTTAATAATATCTCTTCCGGATCTGTGTTCAAAACTGGCTAGAGTCAACTTTGCGTTTCTTTCTTTCTGGGGCAAGTCGATGAAATAACGAATCATTTAAGCTCCCTCAAAATTGCTGAATATGAAGATTATGTATTAGAATATAATAGGGGCGGTGGGTTGTAGTATCGTTAGAACCCTGGGAAAATATTTCGTGATATTTGTTCCAATTCTCTATGAATGAGTTCAAATACCGCTATGGTCATCTTCTAGTGTGTGAGTGGAGAGGGGTGATAAAATAAAGTACCAAATCAGTAGTAGGTCGATGGCTTCAATTAACTTTCTCCTTTGCAAAATTACTGTGTCAAAATCTGAAACAGTTACAATCAGAATATAACTTACATTTTTATTTCTGTTGTAGCTCTTTATATTGTTTGTTCCTTCTCGAGACACGCCTGGCTCATAAGGACCGGTTTCCCGGTTTCCTTGGCGTGTAGATTCCCCACCTGGACGGAACGCCGGTTCGTCGCAGGTGAGCTGCAAGATGCAGGAGGAAAGAGTGAGAGAAATTTGTGTCGAAAGAGTCATCAGAAGTTCGCCATTACCTTCTGTCGGAGCCGCGTAGAGCTTAGGTGTTTCGCTCATAAATACACACATTGCCCGGTCTGAGATTCGAACCCACGATCCCTTCTCTAACCACTAGTCCGCTGCTCTAACCACTAGGCCATGTGCCTCTACGTTTCTTTATATGGGTAACTGAAAATAAGCAAACTTTAGATCAGTTCAAATGTATTTGAGATATATTTGAGCCTTCAAATTTGCCATGGAGAAAATATTTTCGCTTTATACAAAAATGTGTTATCATAACGAGCTCAGAGCGACCTGTATGGACTGATTGATGTATTTCGAGCTCGTTAGCTCTCCTCAGTACCAGATGCAAAGAGAAGTAACTCAGAGCTGAATGGACAGTTTTATTGTCTTTATCAGAAATTAGCAAATACTATTTACTGATTGTACATATAGGCTACCTGGTTGGAACAAATATCCGGGTAGGTGCACGAAGCCGTAATGTAAAACAAACAACCTTTAGGTCAGTTCAACTGTGTCTCAAACATATTTAAACAGATCTAAAATAAATTTTTCTCTCTTTTATCCTAAAGCCTTCGCTATTATCAATGACTAGCAGTATCGCCCGGCGTTACTCGGGTTTGTTTCAACCCTTTAGAATTGGAATTTTTGAAAAGTAAAACTTTTGCATTATGTAGCTTGTTATTCTCTTTAAGTGAACATTTTTCTGGTTGAAATACACCGAAAAATGGCGACACAGCAGTCAAAAAATCGTAAAAAAATAGGGATTTTCATAGAAAAAAAAGCACCTTTTTGATGTAAATAATTTTTGGTGTTAACATGGTCCGATTTGAATTTATTCTTCTACAGAAGGAAGAGCAAGCCTTCTTCTATCATACTCTCAATTTTGGTCAACTTGCGCCGCAGGGTCTCGGAGGAGATAGTGTTAGTTGAAGGCTACCAAACTTGCCATACACAGACAACTTCAGCTTTATATATAGAAAGATTTCTATCATTTTCTGAAGGCCTGAAAATTCGATGGAGCATATAGTTGATTAAATCGACCCCAGTATATCACTGGTGCTTTAACTTAATGACTGTTGGAAAAGCATGAAATCCAAATTAATCTCACCGGTATTTGAACTCAAAAAACCGAAATTATATTCTGTAAAGTTTTTAGTCATTCATTATTAATAACTGCCAATCCACCATCCTTCAGTGAGGCCATTAGCATAACTTTTCTATTTCCAGACTAAAATTTATTGTATTTGTATCTTTTCGCTGTTGTTTTTTTAAAACTATTTATGTATTTTGAAACCAAATAACTGAAATTGAAGACAAAAAAAAGACAATTAAATTTGGTTAATTGAGTTTATATTCGTGGTGTAACATTAGGAATTATGATTTCTTATATTTAAAACTAATATTTATTAATATTGCTTTTGCAATATTAATAAAAACAAAATGCTGAAATTAAATCAAGTAAGACTTCATTCGGAATAGAATTATGGAGAACACGCAGGATGGTCTCGTATGAAAGCACTGGATTTCATCAGTAAGAAGATATTCCCGTTTTTTGTTAACAGCACAAAAGTACTTTAAGTTATTTCGTGTTGTCTGATACCTTCAGTGGATTAAGTTACGGGCTTTTTTTTTAAATGATATAGAATGGAATTAACTCTTTAGATTATCAAAACCTTGACATTATTATTATTATTATTATTATTGAGTGAGCGAGCAGAGCATGCCATCAAAGTGACACTGGGGTAAAATATACGAAGCCCAGTATACCCATCATGACTACCCGTCTGATAAGGGTACACCAGGCACATGCATCACAACCATATGTGCGCGACATGGTGATCTCATATCAAGATAAACAGCACATGACCTTGCAGGTGGAGCCCAGTTAGAATTTTCTTCAGATCGAGTAACCCATCCCGCTCAAAAGGTCCCTGAATAAGGTTGTTTAAGGACGTTGAACGAAACACCCATGTTTCCAGAGGTGAATTATTCAAACCCCAAAGAATCCTTCTCAACACATGGCTATGATGCTCCCCCACTTATTATTATTATCATTATTATTATTATCATTATTATTATTATTATTAATGGTAATTTTAGGCAGCGAGCTGGCAGAATGGTTAGCACGTCGGATCAAGCGCTTAGCGACATTTCGTCCGCCTTCACGTTCTGAGTTCAAATTCTGCCGAGATCAACTTTGCTTTTCATTCTTTCGGGGTCGATTAAATAAGTACCAGTTACGCACTGGGGTCGATATAATTGACTTAATCCGTTTGTCTGCCCGGTACTGAGGCAGCTGAAATAAAGTTATAATGAAAAGAATCCATAAATAATAATAATAATAATAATAATAATAATAATAAGGCGAGCTGGCAGAATCGTGAACGCGCTTAGCGGCATTTCGTCCGTTTTTACGTTCTGAGTTCGACTTTGCCTTTCATCCTTTCTGGGTCAATAAATTAAGTACCAGTTGCGTACTGGAGTCGACGTATTCGACTCATCCCCTGACCTTGTGTCAAAATTTGAAACCACTATTATTATTATTATTAATTTTCAGCTGGCAGAATCTTTAACACTTCGAACCAAATTATTAGCGGCATTTCGCCCGTCATCACGTTCTAAGTTCAAATTCCGTCAAGGCCGACTTTGCCTTACGTCCTTTTGAGGTCGATAAAATAAGTAGCAGCCAAGTACTGGGTCGCTTGTATTGACTTACCTCTTTCTCTAACATTACTGGCCTAGTGACAAAATTTGAAACCATTCTATTATTATGTGAGAGAGCAGCGCATGCACTCAAAGTGATACTAAGGGTACAAATATACGAAACTTAACGTAACCATCATGACTACCTGTCTGATAAAGGTGCACCAGGTACATACATACCATATGTGCGCGACATAGTGACCTGATGTCAAGATAAACAACGCATAACATTGCAGGTGAGAACCAGTTAGACATTTTGTCAGGTCGAGTAGCCCACTACGCTCAAAAGGCCCCTGAATAAGGGTTGTTTAAAGATGATGAACAAAACACCGATCACTCACACCTTTTCTTTTTCTTCTTAAAAGCGGCGAGCTGGCAGAAACGTTAGCACGCCGGGCGAAATGCTTTATGGTATTTCGTCCGCCGTTACGTTCTGAGTTCAAATTCCGCCAAGGTCGACTTTGCCTTTCATCCTTTCGGGGTCGATTAAATAAGTACCAGTTACGCACTGGGGTCGATAAAATCGACTTCATCCGTTTGTCTGTCCTTGTTTGTCCCCTCTGTGTTTAGCCCCTTGTGGGTAGTAAAGAAATAGGTATTTCGTCTGTCGCTACGGTCTGAGTTCAAATTCCGCCATGGTCGACTTTGCCTTTCATCCTTTCGGGGTCGATTAAATAAGTACCAGTTATGCACTGGGGTCGATATAATCGACTTAATCCGTTTGTCTGCCCTTCTTTGTCCTCTCTGTGTTTAGCCCCTTGTGGGTAATTAAGAAATAGTAATTTCGTATGTCTTTACGTTCTGAGTTCAAATTCCGCCGAGGTCGACTTGGCATTTCCTTCTTTCGGTGCCGATTAAATAAGTACCAGTAGCGTGCTGGTGTCGATCTACTCGACTGGCTCCCTCCCCAAAAATTTTGGGCCTTGTGCCTAGAGTAGAAAAGTATATAAGAAAAAGGTCATATATTGTGCAAAGCGGTTGAATCGAACCTGGAATTAAGTGTTTGCGAAGTAAAATGTCAACCACACAACTTTGATTGCTGCTATCTCTGGATTTATCTTTTTGTTTTATTTAAACCTATTTAAGCTTGTTTATCCAAACCTTTTTTTTTATATCGAAACATCTAATTTTAACAAAAACTTCTGGATTTATCTAAACATCTTTATTCTAAACCTCTTGCTTAATCTAAACCCGTTGTTCTATCTAAACATCTTGTTCTGTCTAAGCCTACTGCTTTCTGTTTATCTAAAGTGTCCGCTTATATTTATTTTCGATGTCCTTAATTTCTAGATTGTACTTCATTGTTTTTATAGAGAGATCTTTGTTTTGACTACTTTCACATTGTCTTGTTATGTTAATCAGTCTACGTTTGTTAGACACATCGTCAAGAGAAATGGTTTCAATATTTCTAAGTAGCTCCAAAGCATCTCTGATGTACGTTTCATCTGTACGTCTGTGTTGTGTCTTTATATCTGTATATATATGTATGCAGGATGAGAGATGGGTGAAAGACACAGAGACAGATTTATGAAAGAGAAACAGTTTGCCGTTTCTGACTCTGCACTGATATTCCTACTACGGCACTCCGTCGGTTACGACGACGAGGGGTTCCAGTTGATCCAATCAACGGAACAGCCTGCTCGTGAAATTAACGTGCAAGTGGCTGAGCACTCCACAAACACGTGTACCTTTAACGTAGTTCTCGGGGAGATTCATAGTGACACAGAGTGTGGAAAGGCTGGCCCTTTGAAGTACAGGTGCAACAGAAACAGGAGGGGAAAGTTGTGGTGAGAGTAGAGCAGGGTTCGCCACGTGGAGCTTCAAGTGTTTCAACTCAATAAACGCTCACAACACCCAGTCTGGGAATCGAAACTGCGATCCTATGACCGCCAGTCCGTTGCCCTAACAACTGGCCCATTGCGCCTCTCAAATAGAGAAGTTGTCGGAGGTTAGCGAGAGAAGTTGTCGGAGATTGTCGTGAGATATTGTGGGAGGTTGGCGAGAGAGGTGGTCGGAGGTTGGCGAGAGAAGTTGTGGGAGGTTGGCGAGAGAAGTTGTGGGAGGTTGTCGAGAGAAGTTGTGTGAGGTTGGCGAGAGAAGTTGTGGGAGGTTGGCGAGAGAAGTTGTGGGAGGTTGTCGAGAGAGAGATTGTGGGAGGTTGTGGGAGGTTGGCGAGAGAGGTGGTCGGAGGTTGGCGAGAGAGGTGGTCGGAGGTTGTCGAGAGAAGTTGTGGGAGGTTGGCGAGAGAAGTTGTGGGAGGTTGGCGAGAGAAGTTGTGGGAGGTTGTCGAGAGAAGTTGTGTGAGGTTGGCGAGAGAAGTTGTGGGAGGTTGGCGAGAGAGAGATTGTGGGAGGTTGTGGGAGGTTGGCGAGAGAGGTGGTCGGAGGTTGGCGAGAGAGGTGGTCGGAGGTTGTCGAGAGAAGTTGTGGGAGGTTGGCGAGAGAAGTTGTGGGAGGTTGGCGAGAGAAGTTGTGGGAGGTTGGCGAGAGAGGTGGTCGGAGGTTGGCGAGAGAGGTGGTCGGAGGTTGGCGAGAGGGGTTGTTGGAGGTTGGCGAGAGAGGTGGTCGGAGGTTGGCGAGAGAGGTGGTCGGAGGGAGAGGTATCTTTGTTCCAAAATTTCAGTTTTGCATGGTTTCGTGATACACAATGTTTTTGCTTTTGCCGTTGGGTGCATAGATGGTAACAAAACCGTTCCTTCTCCTTTGCGTGCATTGACAATTCTGACTGTTAATATAGGTAAAGAATCTGCAGGGCTGAAGGTGCTAAAGCAGGCCAAGCTGGAAGTATGAGATGAGGGCACACCATCTCACAGATATGCATTTGAGGCTCTCGATGATACTTTACAAGATTTCAGAGGTAACGTTAATATTGTGAATAGAGCCACATTCTTGCTTTTTGGTGAAATCAGAAGAATTGGACCAGATTTAGCAAAAACTGCACTTGCTGATGTTGATGTTGAGCGAGCGGAGAAGTCCGTAGTGGGAGAAGTCCGCAACGTGGTCATTTGCTATTCGTAAGACCCGCAGAAGAAAAAGCAGGTCAACCCCCGACACCGAGAGCATCGACGGATGGATAAATGCGCATCCAGTCTCAGCGGTTGCGTAGGAAGTCCGAGACAAGAAACAGAAAGAAAGAGTGAGAGAAAGTTGGAGCAAAAGAGTACAACAGGGGTCGCCACCACGCCCTGCCGGAGCCTCGTGGAGCTTTAGGTGTTTTCGCTCAATAAACATACACAACGCCCGGTCTGGGAATCGAAACCACGATCCTCCGACCGCGAGTCCGCTGCTCTAACCACTGGGCCATTACGCCTCTACTGCACTTGGTGATGCGTTGAGAGCATACCTCAAAGAAGCTTATATTTGGTGATAAGACGAAATCTTTATCTTTATACCAACATGAGAACAACCTGGCTTGCAAAATGGTCAGCTAGCTTGGAACTGATCATTGCCAGTTAGAGGCAACGGTCAGCTACAAGTTAGCACTGAGAATAAAAATATCAGCATAGAAAAAAGATTTTGTAGAATAATCAGCAAAGCGTAGGAGTGGGTGTGTGGATAGGCGTAGGAGTAGCTGCATGGTAAGTAGCTTGCTTACCAACCACATGGTTCCGGGTTCAGTCCCACTGCGTGGCACCTCGGACAAGTGTCTTCTACTATAGCCTCGGGCCGACCAAAGCCTTGTGAGTGGATTTGGTAGACGGAAACTGGAAGAAACTCGTCGTTTATATGTGTATACATGTATGTATTTGTTCGTGTATCTGTGTTTGTCCCCCCCACATTGCTTGACAACCGATGCTGGTGTGTTTACGTCCCCGTAACTTAGCGGTTCGGCAAAAGAGACCGATAGAATAAGTATTAGGCTTACAACGAATAAGTCCTAGGGTCGATTTGCTCGACTAAAAGGCGGTGCTCCAGCATGACCGCAGTCAAATGACTGAAGCAAGTAAAGAGGGTAAAGCATCCCAAGAAATGCCATTAAAAGTTTGTCCTAGCCTCTCATAGAATTATAGAGTGAGGGACAGAGTGAGAGGGAGGGAGAGAGATAAAGAGAGAGAGGGAGGGAGATAAAGAGAGAGGGAGAGAGATAAAGAGAGAGAGGGAGAGAGAAAGAGAGAGGAAGAGAGCGGTGGTAAAACACAATAGCTAAAATATACCCGAGGTGGGGAACGAAATTCTATTTCTTTACTACCCACAAGGGGCCAAACACAGAGAGGACAAACAAGGACAGACAAACGGACCAAGTCGATTATATCGACCCTAGTGCGTAACTAATACTTATTTAATCGGCCCCGAAAGGATGAAAGGCAAAGTTGACCTCGGCGGAATTTGAACTAAGAACGTAGCGGCATACTGATAAAATGTAATACATAGGAAACAGTAAGAAAAATAAATCAGGCGCAGGAGTGGCTGTGTGGTAAGTAGCTTGCTAACCAACCACATGGTTCCGGGTTCAGTCCCACTGCGTGGCATCTTGGGCAAGTGTCTTCTGCTATAGCCCCGGGCCGACCAATGCTTTGTGAGTGGATTTGGTAGACGGAAACTGAAAGAAGCCCGTCGTATATATGTATATATGTATGTGTGTGTATGTGTTTGTGTGTCTGTGTTTGTCCCCTTAGCATTGCTTGATAACCGATGCTGGTGTGTTTACGTCCCCGTAACTTAGCGGTTCGGCAAAAAGAGACCGATAGAATAAGTATTAGGCTTACAAAGAATAAGTCCCGGGGTCGATTTGCATGGCCGCAGTCAAATGACTGAAACAAGTAAAAGAGAAAAGAGTATTGTAAAAACTGAGAACTGTCTTGGTGAGTGCAAGACTGTCTGATCAGTATTTACAATTAAGGCAGATATGTGTAGAGTTGTGACTTTAATTGAAGAAAACAAAAAGAAATTAAAAGCTACGGTTTAATTGTGATTTATGAGGAAAGTTGATCCGCAAATATAATAGTATTTGGTTATTGATTAAAAAGAACGAATATAATGAAAAATAAACTAAACATAACAAAAGCGAGATGAATGACAGGCGACGGAATAAAATCTATTTGGAAATTCGGTATCTTTAAAGAGTTTACCGAAAGTAACTGACGGCTGTGAAGTAAAAATTGAAGTAAGAAAACGGACATCACGAAGTAACTGATTGGATTAACGATACTTCAATTATGTGCTTCAAAAGAGCAAATACAGATGTACTCGTCTCAACAGTTGTTTCAAATAAGTTTCTATTTCGCGACTGCTTGTAATTAATTTCATTTTCACTTTTAAGCTGTGTCTGCGCAGTGTAAAAACGACTACGATGTTAAAATGTTGCAAAAAGTAAAGGTTAAAGATCTGCACAGAAACAGTATCTGTGAAATTGTAGGAGGACCTACTTGTCTGTCGCCAACATTACAAAGTTCACCTTCTCAAAGAAGCAAGATAATTCCATTTTGAAGACATCTACTTCCACTTTATGCAGATTTCTTAATTTTGTGGCAGAGCATTGAAGAACTGTGGGTCTTTGAACCCTAGAGTATAGCAGTACCTGGTCTTGAATTTAGATGGAGTGGATGGTACCTTATATATATATATATAAGGCGGCGAGCTGGCAGAAACGTTAGCACGCCGGGCGAAATGCTTAGCGTTATTTCGTCTGCGTTACGTCGTGAGTTCAAATTCCGCCGAGGTCGACTTTGCCTTTCATCCTTTCGGGGTCGATAAATTAAGTACCAGTTACGCACTGGGGTCGATATAATCGACTTAATACCTATGTCTGTCCTTGTTTGTCCCCTCTGTGTTTAGCCCCTTGTGGGTAATAAAGAAATAGGTACCTTATATATATATGCATGCAAGCAAACACACACACACACACACACGCACACACACAAACCAGAAAGGAAAAAAGCTAATTCGAAGACTACAGATCCAGTCCATCACTGGAACTGTAAAAATCTGTAAAACTTTCCAGAAGTTTATCATTTAAATATATATGAGCATGTCGAGATAAGTAACTATATGCATGAGAATACATACATAAAACATACAAATCTGCACATACATATATTCATACATAAAAAATACCCTGTAGTTGATGTTGGAATTCCAATGAAGGAACCTTAGATCTAGGTTAGAAACCGGTTCTTTCTCTATTGGCAATAAATCTTGAAATAAACTGAATAATGGCATACATACATATATGTGCACACACACACACATACATTCATACACATACACACACACTATATATATATATTTAAGATCCATGGATCTGGGTATAAGAAAAAAGTTGACTTCGAGCAATCCTTAATAAATATTTAAAAAAACAACTTTCAGGAACAATGGTGGTTTATTAAGACGGAAGGTGGTGGATTTCTTTCTTTTATAGAAGAACGATGAGCTGAAAAAAGTTCTTTGTATATTCCTCGGTAGGCAACCAGGGTTGCCGAGTGTTCGAAAAAGAATACAAGAGTTACGGAATGGAGTACGGGAAATCCGGGCTATATATGTTTCATAGCGAGTGGCACCTTAGAAGTGGTAAAATCTAAGTGAGGTGTATACGGTCGGCCACTCTTCAGGCCAAGGATAACTTGATTAGATTAAAGGCTACATTGTCGCAAGGAGGTACATTCTGACGCAAGGAAGATTCAATCAGAATGTGTGGAGAGCACAGTATGATACATTGTGCCCTCCACACATTCTGATTGAATCTTGTATGTATTACCTCTGCGTCAACATATACCTTCTTGGCCTAAAGAGGGGCCGACCGTATACATCTCACTTGGGTTTTACCACTTTTGAGGTTCCGCTCGCTATGAAACATATGTAACGCGGATTTCCCGTACTCCCATACATGTATTTATATATATGCATATATGTATATGTATATATGTGGAGGCATATGGCCTAGTGGATAGAGCAGCGGACTCGCATTCGAGGGATCACGAGTTCGAATCTCAGACCGGGTGATGTGTGTGTTTATGAGCTAAGCACCTAAGCTCCACGCGGCTCTGGCAGAAGGTAATGGCGAACTTCTGCTGACTCTTTCGCCACAACTTTCTCTCACTCTTTCCTCCTGCATCTTGCAGCTCACCTGCGACGGGCCGGCCCTAATGATCTACACTTGTTATGTCCTGCTAATTTCTCTGTTGTTATCCGTCCTGCTTTCTTCCAAGGAATCTAATGGCCAGATTGGAGCAATCTCGAGTATTACCCGCTGAAGTTGCAAAGATAATCTGAAACTCGACAGAGGATAGAAAACTCGAAATGACCGTCCTTGTTTTCTTTGTATCGTCTGTCTGGATATTTTGCGTTCTTGTCCCATTTTGTGTGTGTGCATACACACACACACACACACACACACATATATGTGTATGTGTGTATGTATATCTATATATATAAAACTGTAGTTGTGTGAGTGTCTGTCCCCTTCGATTTAGATTCCTAACTACTCCCACATTTTGCGGTGCAGTTTAACCAAATTCGGGTATCTTATAGTCGTGATTCATATCGAGTCCGTCTGGGTATTAGCGCGAGTCTACAATGAGTCTACGATTTTAAAAATAATTTAACATCATTTTTTATTCCATTTTAATGCATAATTTTTCGTGTGTCGATGGTGGCGGAGTTGGCGTCCATGGTCACACCTGCACCTGTTTGCTTCTCCTCCTTCTTCCCTCCCTCGTGAAGCTGTGGGGAAGGGAGTGTAAGGAAATCAACGTCGTAAAGCGTTGTCAAGGAGACTAGCGTTCTTTTAGAACAACGACTTCATGGCTTGAAGACACCAAAACAGAAATGGCTAAGAAAGCCCGAATTGGCATCTATAAGGGAAGTAACTCTCTAAAAATGCTTATATAGTTATTTCCCTTACAAACCCGAGCAACGCCGGGCGATACTGCTAGTATATATATATATATTTATTTATTTTGAACGACATATATATATATATATATATATATATATATATATATTATATATATATATATATATATATATATATATATATACCGTCCAACTTTCTAGCATCAATTATCAAATTCTCAATACGACTTTTTCCCCGCTTAATGATATGATTGATTAAAAGAAAAACAGTATAATAATAATAATAATAATACACTTCGTTTGTTACCAATATCGTAAAAAGTATTTCGCGAAATCTGATTTTTCTTCTACCAAACTAAATATAAATAAGTAAATAAATAAAATACGCAACTGTGTGTATTCGAATTTCGTTTTCAGAACAATTCACAGAAACGTGGGTGTTTTTAGTAATTGGTGAATTTGATAAAGATAAGGGAACGAAAGCAGGGAAAAGAAATGTGCGCGCTTATTTATCAAACGCCATTTTGTTTCCCGCGTACATTTTCACGACGACCGAATCTGAACTAACACTTTCGATATTAAGTCTTCTGTTCAAATCGATACGAAAATAATCAGCGTAATTACTGGTTAATTAAACAATTTGTAAGCCACTCTTAATTGCTTAAATGATAAAAACCAACTTAGATTTAAATTTTTAAAATATAGAAGCAAAGCAACGAAAGGTGATAAACAAGAAATAAAATAAGTTTTTTAAATGTAAACAAAGCCCATACGATTTTGAAAGATCCGTGACGCTGTTGGCGTTGGAATACATGGAAATGTTTATTTCTGTTGTTCTTGGTATTATAAATTAAAGCCATAGCAGGGATATTTGAAATGCTATCAAATGGAAACCAAGAAAGAATCAACTTCAGCCTCCGGTCCATCCAGTTCAATGGATGTTTTTACTACTTTCCAACTGCCATTCATTGTTGTATAACACTGCATTCATGCGCATACAAACCAGCTAACAGGAGCACATACACACACACACACAAAGATGTATACATAGACATACAAATGCACATATGCATACACACATACAAGGATGTACACAGACATACAAATGCACATATGCATACACACACACAAGGATGTACACAGACATGCAAATGCACATATGCATACACACACACAAGGATGTACACAGACATACAAATGCACATACGCATACACACACACAAGGATGTACACAGACATACAAATGCACATATGCATACACACACACAAGGATGTACACAGACATACAAATGCACATATGCATACACACACACACACACACACAAGGATGTACACAGACATACAAATGCACATATGCATACACACACACACACACACACACAAGGATGTACACAGACATACAAACGCACATATGCATACACACACACACACGCACAAATGTGCAGAGACATACAAACGCGGATATGCATACACACACACAAGGATGTACAAACGCACATATGCATACTCACACACACACACAAAGATGTACACAGTCATACAAACGCACATGTGCATATACACACACACACACACACACGAAGATTTACACATACATACAAATGCACATATGCATACACACACATACATACAAACATTCGCAAACACGTACGCATACACAAACACATACACACAAACAGATTAACATACGCAGATACACATACAGAGGTAAACGCACACAAACGCAAACACACAATGCTGAAATACACAGAAACACTCACACATATAAATGCATACACACATACGCACCTCCACACATAGAAGCATACACATAAACACACACAAACAAATACATACACAGTAACACAAATACTGCATTTAAGCGTATACAAATCATCTAACACACACACTCACGCAAACGCATACATACATACATACATACATACATACATACATACATATACATACACACACACACACACACACACACACACACACACACACCACATACATACATACATACACACACACATACACACACACATACATACACACATACATACATACATACATACATACATACATACATACATGCACGACTACCGTCCCCACGTAGATGCAATCCTAACACATACATACATACATTGGCATAATACACATACACACACACATTATATTCCCTCCTGCCCCCACCCCTACCTCCCACTCATTCACCATTTTGTCTTTTCTTTTTCTCATTTAATTTCTTTCCACTTTCTTGGTTTCCCTCTTCCTCTTCTATTTCTCACTCTCTCTCTCACTCTCTCTCTCTCTCTCTCTCTCACTCTCTCTCTCTCTCTCTCTTCTCATTCATCTTTGTCCTTGTTCTCTTTTTTATCTAATTTATTTCACATGCCAGTAGAAGCTATTAAGAATTTAATTATTTATAGATGAGAAGGCGGCGAGCTGGCAGAAACGTTAGCGTGCCGGACGAAATGCATAGCCGTATTTCATCTGCCATTACGTTCTGAGTTCAAATTCCGCCCAGGTCGACTTTGCCTTTCATCCTTTCAGGATCGATAAATTAAGTACCAGTTACGCACTGGGGGTCGATGTAATCGACTTAATCCCTTTGTCTGTCCTTGTTTGTGCCCTCTGTGTTTAGCCCCTTGTGAGCAATTAAGAAATAAGAATCGTTAGCATGCCGGGCGAAATACCAGTATTTCGTCTGTCTTTACTTTCTGAGTCCAAATTCCGCCGAGGTCGACTTTGCTTTTCATCCTATCGGGGTCAATTAAATAAGTATCAGTTACGTACTGGGGTCGATCTAATCGACTGGTACCCTCCCCAAAAATTTCGGGCTTTGTGCCCGGAGTAGAAAAGATTATTTACAGATGAGTTTCGGCATATTTGTTTTTTAACTACAGCTAAAATTTAAAAGGATATCTAGAGCGCGAGACAACTTACTTTATCGAAATCAAAGTCGCTGAGTTTTAGTAACTTGAAACATTTTAAAGCTTAAACGGATCTTTTCGGTTTGAACGGCAGTTTTTTTCTAGCGGTGTCATATGAAATTGTCACCCATAATTATGACCCTAGTATCGATCTGTTGCATTTCAATCTCTTTTAGGGTTAGGGTTAGTTAGGGTTAGGGGTGGGGGAAGGGTATCTTTTTTTCTTCACAAATGTAAATAAACCCAATCTGTTTCTTAAACGAGGGACATATTCATACGGTACAGAATGTTTTTTAACTCAATGGACGTCAGTGATTGGTTGAAATTGCAGAAATGGAAGAAAAAAAAGAACAAATATCTTACAAACTATAGAATTTTCTCAATAAAGCCAAGAGAAAAAGATGTTTTATAAACGCATTCTACCAGTATACGAAGTTTAAAATTTTTTAGTTACCTAGAAATTATGTTAAAAACTGCCGTTCAAACCGAAAAGATCCGCTTAAACATTCAATTTGGTTGTGAAGATCATTGTAATTTTCACAAAAATTATTCACAAGCATATCTTATATGTTTTCGAGATTAAGTTTTAAGACGCTGAAATGGAAAATGGCCACATTTTGGCAAAATATATTTTCTTAATTGAAAAACCTAAAAAAGATAATATTAAAGCTGATACATTGGAGACAGGTTGATGGACGAACTGTGTGATAAGAAACGGTTATAAGTTTGTGGTAGGTTATGAAAGTTCCGTGGGTTAATCTGAATGTTATCAACATCGTCCATATTCTTTTCACACTGTTATAAAACTCGAAGATAGCAGATAAATAGCTTTTTCCAACACAAATGACAGCAACATCTGTAAAGCCAAGGGGAATAAATATGACTTGACTTTTGACATTTATAGAATGATTGTCAAATCGGCTTTCGTGACAATAAGCAAAAGAAAATGAAATGTTGCAAGCAGCAAGTGGCTTCAAGTGTTCCTTAAAGTTGATTTTATTACCATAAAGGCTAAGGAAGAGAAAAAACTTTTGTATAGAACCATCAGATAACGGACATTCCTATGTTGAGATATATGTGAACAAATATTCTGAGAAGTAACACTATTTTTTTTTAATATTGATTTATTCCTTGCGAACGGAGCTAGTATTATGTAGAGCTTGGGTATAATCGAGAGTTGATATCAGAATATTACTGGCACTAATCGATCCCACTATGTATCGATCTTGATACAAAATAGCACATTCTGGGGGGGAAAAAAACCTATTCCGTTCTGGTATCAGTTGACCTACTTATCGAGCCGACGCTATGCTTCACTCAAGCACACAACACACCACATAGACCAAGATCATGAGCCCAACACTAAGCACTATATATATATATATATGAGAGAGAGAGAGAGAGAGAGAGAGAGAGAGAGAGAGAGAGAAACATAAAAAACAATAAAATACACAGATAAACAAATGGAATTAAATAACTATATACTCTTTTTACTCTTTTACTTGTTTCAGTCATTTGACTGCGGCCATGCTGGAGCACCGCCTTTAGTCGAGCAAATCGACCCCAGGACTTATTCTTTGTAAGCCCAGTACTTATTCTATCGGTCTCTTTTGCCGAACCGCTAAATGACGGGGACAAAAAAAAAGCTAGTCGACGAGGATGAGATTATATATATATATTAATATACATTAACAATTTTTTTTTCTTAATTTAATTAAATACAAAAAAATAATAAGTAGGTATAAACACATGAACAAAATAAACAAAAACAAATTACACGAACGTATATAAACAGGGGATACAGATAATACAGGCACTTCCCACGCACACTAACTAAACATAGACACACAGAGGTATACGCATGCGCAAATAAAGACACATACAATAAGAATACAAAATACAAAATGGCTGACCGTTAGTAAGAAGAGACGCACAAATAAGAAAGCAAAGGGCCACTTATGAGGTCACAGAAGTGTGACGAAAGAACTCTGGCCTAAATAAGATTAAGATTAATGTAAAAAATAAAGCTGAAGCAAATTAACACCAAATATATAGTACCTGTGTTTTTATTGGCTAAACTGGCAACATAACCATTCCTAAATACAACAATATATATATATATATATATATATATATATATATACACTAAAATAAAGAAAACAGCTTATTAATTTGTTATGAGTATGTAACCTTTACTAAAAGAAAGCAATTAGTAAAGTCTAAAGTGTTTAGTAAATTCTTAAAAATTCTAATTTAATATTAGAAATATTAAAATTACTAAGTCTCTCTAAAGGAGATTACGGCAGCGTTACTGGATATTAATAGTTATCGCCATACTAATATGGCAGTCTATAAACATAAGACTAAAGCTGTCGCTGATTAGCTCCAAGAGGCCATCGCCTCTAGCTAGCTATATGACACACGAACCTGCGTCCGTTACAACTGTTCGAAGGTTGTAATGGACGCAGGTTCGTGTGTCATATAGCTAGCTAGAGGCGATGGCCTCTTGGAGCTAATCAGCGACAGCTTTAGTCTTATGTTTATAGACTGCCATTTTAGTATGGCGATAACTACTAATTTAATATATTTTTAGGAAAATCTAGCTTCCTGGAATCTTTGTTACTGGAGGTTTCAACTACACGATTCATTCAGAAAACAAATTTTTATTCACGTCATGAAACTTGGCATTTTTCAATGCCTTACATTTCAATATCTTCTCCTTCTATTTTGTTTTCCTGGCAACGTTGCCTTTCTCCTTATTTCCACCTTTTTCTTCGTTTATTGCATCTATTCATATTGGTTTTTCAGTTTCTATCATGCACATATGTGTTTTTGTTTTGTGGGGGGGGGGAAGAGGGAAGACGATGGATGAGCTCTGTAGGGCTTCTCAGTATCAAAGCTAATTATACTCTCTCTACAAACCTGAACGATGGTCTTCCAGAATCAATTCTGGACACAATCTGAATGTATGTACGCATATATATATATATATATATATGTGTGTATGTGTGCGCACGCGTGTGTATGCGTATGTGGATAGACAGACAGACAGACGGACGGACGGACGGACAGACAGACAGACAGACAGACAGACAGACAGACAGACAGACAGACAGACGGACAGAAAGACAGACAGACGGACAGAAAGACAGACAGACAGACGGACGGACGGACGGACAGATAGACATATAGACAGATGGATAGACAGACAGACGGACGGACAGACAGACAGATGGATAGACAGACAGACAAATGGATAGACAGACAGACAGACGGACGGACGGACAGACAAATGGATAGACAGACAGACGGACGGACGGACAGACAAATGGACAGACAGACAGACAAATGAACAGACAGACAGACAGACAGACAGACAGATAGATAGATAGATAGATAGATAGATAGATAGATAGATAGATAGATAGATAGATAGATAGATAGATAGATAACCAGACAGACAGACCTGAGATACTCGAAATTTGTATAAACGAGTGTGTATGAATTTGTGTGAGCTTGTATATATACTGACACGATTACGTGCTTATATACACATATGTATACTTCCGGAGAAGTGTTTACTTCTGCGCCAACGTATGTGTGTGCGTGTATAATATAAACATGATTAACCTCTCGCTGAACTAGATGTCCGTATGAGAACGAAAGAATTATAAGCACGCGTACTACAGCTTTTGTTTCCACTCGCTGTATTTATGCATTTGTGGAGGCACAATGGCCCAGTGGTTAGGGCAGCGGACTCGCGGTCATAGGATCGCGGTTTCGATTCCCAGACCGGGCGTTGTGAGTGTTTATTGAGCGAAAACACCTAAAGAGCTCCACGAGGCTCCGGCAGGGGATGATGGTGATCCCTGCTGTACACTTTCACCACAACTTTCTCCCACTCTCACTCTTACTTCCTGTTTCTGTTGTACCTGTATTTCAAAGGGCCGGCCTTGTCACTCTCTGTGTCACGCTGGATACCCCCCGAGAACTACGTTAAGAGTACACGTGTCTGTGGAGTGCTCAGCCACTTACACGTTAATTTCACGAGCAGGCTGTTCCGTTGATTCGGATCAACCGGAACCCTCGTCGTCGTAACCGACGGAGTGCTTCCATCCATCCATTTATGCATTTACTAGCAGTATCGCCCGGCGTTGCTCGGGTTTGTAAGGGAAATAACTATAAAGCATTTTTAGAGAGTTATAGCCAAAAAATAGCAAAAAAATGGAAAAAAAATGGTAAATTTCTTTTGAGAGTAAAAAAGGTCGAGTTGCGTCCCCTAGACAGTCTGTGGCTTGTGTTTCTGATTCTCGACCCCATGTCGGATTTATCGATTTTTTTCAGAACTGGGGGAACTTTTCAAAATTTTCGCTGCGTTAGTTTTGAATTATGACATTGGGCTATGTGTGTGTCAAGTTTCATCAGAATCGGTTGAAAGCCGTGGTCAGGGTGAGGGTACAACCTAACAGACACACAGACACACACACAGACAAACTGCCGTTTATATAGAGAGAGATATGCTGGCAGAAACGTTGGCATGCCGGGCGAAATGCTTATATCGTTTCGCTTTACGTTCTGAGTTCAAATTCCGCTGAGGTCGACTTTGCCTTTCATCCTTTCGGGGTCGATAATTTAAGTACCAGTTGCGTACTGGCGTCGATCTAAGATTTACATTTTTCAACTTACACGGGCGTGCCTGAATGGTAACAAGCTTTCTCTTCAACCACATGGTTACGGGTTCAGTCTCACTTAGTGCCCAGTGATCCACTAAGTGAGACTGAACCCGTAACCACTGGTCTCTTTTGCCAAACTGCTAAGTTACGGGGACGTAAACACACCAGCATCGGTTCTCAAGCGATGTTGGAGGGACAAACACAGACAACAAACATACAAACATACACACACACACACACACACACACACACACACACACACACACACACATGCATACATACCAAATCCACTCACAAGGCTTTGGTCGGCCCGAGTCTATAGAAGACACTTGGCCAAGGTATTACGCTGTGGGACTGAACCCGGAACCATGTGGTTGGTATGCAAACTACTAACTACACAGCCACTCCTGCACCATGTTAATAATCTGATGCAGTCCAGTATGACAGGGATCCTTATGTATTCCCCACAGTCAGAGGAACTGAAGCATGACAAAGAATAAAATCCCACCAGACTTGCCTTGAATTATGTTCGACAGATTTTTAACTTTTGGCCCGTTAAACAAATACTTCAAACTACCAACTATTTGCAAAGGCATTTTGAAGAAGAAAATATATAAGCGGTAAATCTATGTTTAAAATTGGTCTTTGACAACTGACGGAGGTTAACCGAAGAGTCAAGACTAGATCGATTGGTTAGAGGTTATTGGATGAAAATTTTTTGAACTTTGGTTTCGGTAAAAGTAACTCAGATAAATTCATTATTGCCAAAGTCAGTGTTTTCCAGCAAAAATAAGAAATTCTACTTTGAAAGCTATAATGTCCAGAATTGAGAAGACAGAAATAGATTTTACTTGTTGCATTTTATCCACGTACGTACAATATTCAATACTTTCCACTAGTGTAATCGTTTTATTTATTGTTTGAAAAGAGAATGAATAATGCAGGAATACAGCTGAGTTTTATTCATGAATACACTTGAAGCTAAAGTTATATAAAACTGTATAAAAATATGCAAACGCCTACACATGATTTATCTGCGAGTTAAATCGCTACTAAGACTTTATGGCATATAAGAGGAAGCTAGATTGTTATATTTATTTAAAGACGTTTATATTTATACTTTCGACAGTAAAATTTCTTCAGAGTTCATATGTTGTAATCGGTAACAAAATCGTCCAGTAAGCAACCCATGCTTGGTTCAACTTCCATGGTGGGATCTGGTCCTGGTATTTTTTGCATTTTTTTTTTATCTGCCTTATACCGCACTCCTAAAATATTTCGCACGCACACATATTGTGTCTTTATATGGACATCGTACACAATTTGATTATTTAATTGATTTTTCTTGATGGTCTTAACACACTTCAGTGAAATGGCTCCTGACAGGTTTTAATTGATTCTTACGAAAAGTACTGAAGGAGAGATGCGGTGAATAATGAATGTCAAATACGATCTAATATTTGTGACATTGTGTTAAACTATGTAATGACATTTTCGAGTCAATAAACTTACTTCCCTCTTAGTTTAACTACATTTGTGGAATCTC
>NC_042997.1:197726071-197733571 GCF_006345805.1 Octopus sinensis | reverse complement strand
CTTGCCACACAGCCACGCCTGTGCTTGTGTGTATATATATATATATATATATATATATATATATATACACATACATACATACATACATACATACATATGAGGTCTGATCAATAATTATCCGGACTGTTGCTATAGTAACGAAGTTAAAGCTCGCAGTGTGAAACTGCTTGGCAAAAATCGACCTTAAACTTTGCTGTGCATGCGCACTAAGTTAACTATCTACCTCACTTCTGTTCTCTACAGCAGCGCATGGAAGGAAGGTGTGTAGCGTGTGATCATCGCATTGACCATGACAGAGAAAGTTGCCATTGCGATACCTGCTCAGAGGCGTATGCAAAGTTTTAGAAAGTGTATGGAAAGGAGTGTATGCACCGCACACAGGTGTATGAGTGGTTCAGACATTTCCAAGGGAACCGAAAAAATATCTATATCGACGAAAGTTCTGGGAGACCCGCAACAAGCAGAACTGAGAAAAGCATCGTGGATGTGCGTGCAGCTGTGAGGTTAAATCGTCGAATCACCATCCGTGAGTTATCCGTAGATGTGTAGATTAGTTACAGTTCAGTTCAGTCGATTCTCATTGAAGATTTGGGTATGAGACGCGTGTCTGACAAGTTTGTGCCAAAACTACTTTCAGCTGACCACAAAGACACCCGGGTTTCAGTTGCACAAATTGTCCTTGATTGTGTCGAGAACGATAAAAACTATTTGAAAACTTTGTGTAGGCCTCTGGCAGGTGCAGATTCTCTGCTCAACTTTCTGTCATGGTCAGTGTGACGATCGCACACTACACAGCTTCCTTCCAAGTGCTTCTGTAAAGAACGGAAGTGAGCTAGATAGTTAACTTAGTGCGCATGCACAGCAAAGTTTAAGGTCAATTTTTGCCAAGCAGTTTTACACTGCGAGCTTTAACTTCGTTACTATGGCAACAGTCCGGATACTTATTGATCAGACCACGTATATGAATTGGATAATCTCATTTTCTCCTAACTCAATTTTTCAGAGAAATACCACCAGCTCTTTGATATGATACTAACACAGAGGACGCTATATGCCAACAAACATCAATAATAGACTGTCATGCAATTGTCCTATGAGGTTTCTGCTACACTTTGAAATTATATTCGTCATACTTAGAGTAAAATGTTTTCCTTCTAGTTTATATATTCTCACCTTCTCCTTTACGAAACATACTTTCTTCAAACAACCTATTTACTTGAGAAATGCATATCCTCCAAAATACATCAAACTTAAATCCAGAAGTTTTCAAGTTTAAGCTACTTACAGAAGAATGGTAGTTTTCGTGTAAGGATATTATCTGTGTCGAGCGTTTGTGTGTATGTGTGTGCTTGCGAAGAAATTTTGCGTCATTGAAATTTACAGCAATGCGGATAACAAAAGTAATAAAAATATATAAATGTTTCTGCAGAAATATTTTGTTAATTCTGATATTTGGAGTTAAAAAAAAAAAGAAAAAAAATCCTTTTACGATGATGTTAAGGACCTAGAAAGGGGAATAAACTGTGTGTCCATTAGACTGACGTCTCAAATAACAAATAATTTGTTTCTTCGTTTTTTTGTTTTCTCAACGTCTTTGTAAAAGGTTTTTTTTAAACCGAAATGTCAGGACTGAATAAGTAAAAATTTCTAAGGCAATATTTCAGCGTTTTTTTGCTATTGTCAGTTTTTATATTTAATGTTAGACCAGCATTGCTATCACCTTTCATCGTACTGGTTTCCTATGTATTCCGCAATGGTTAAAGCAAACTATAACACAGACAAACAAACATACACAGATAGACACAAAACGCACACATATATGCCCCTATATATATTATATTACATATACATACATACGCGCAAGCTGTGTGGTAAGAGGCTTGCTTTCCAACCATATGGTTCCGAGTTCAGTCCCACTGCGTGGCACATTGGGCAAGTGTTTTCTACTATAGCTCCGAGCCGACCAAAGCCTTGTGGGTGGATTTGGTAGACGGAAACTGAAAGAAACCTTGCGAGTGGATTTGGTAGATGGAAACTGAAGGAAGCCAATCGTACATATATATATATATACACAAAAACATATGTGAGTGTGTTTGTAAAATATATGCATATACAAATATACATTCTTTTATTCTATTACTTGTTTCGGTCATGCTGGAGCACCGCCTTTAGTCGAACGAATCGACTCCAGGATATTCTTTGTAAGTCTAGTACTTATTCTATTGGTTACTTTTGCCGAACCGCTAAGTTACGGGGACATAAACTCACCAACATGGGTTGTCAAGTGATGGTGTGGGGACAAGTAAACAAACACGCACATACACACTCACTCACACATATACATATATGTGTGTATATGTATATATACGATGGGCCTCTTTCAGTTTCCGTTTACTAAATCCATTCACAAGGCTTTGGTCAGACCAAGGCTATAGTAGAAGACACTCACCCAAGGTGTCACGCAGTGGGACTGAACCCGGAACTATGTGGTTAGGAAGCAAGCTTTTTACCACACGGCCACGCCTATTTACATATATATATATATATATATATATATAGTAGTAGTAACAGAAAAGAGGAATTTCTGCTGTACCCACGTGGTGTATTGTAATGTATATAAGAAATTAAAAAAGGAAAATATGCACACTTACATGGTTATAATATAATTTTTAATATATCGACCGGTTTCGCAATCGCTATTCATGATATAATGTTTAATTTATATGAATATATTTTTTTTTTCCTTAAGAAGAAATTTGGTCCATGTTGTCTGTAATGAAATTCACGAGTGAATGATTTTATAAGTTGACAAGTAAAGGGAGGTAATTGGTTGTTAATATTGTTATTGTTGTGTGTAAGGGAGATAACTGTTTAGGTTTTGAGCAGGGAATAAATATGTGTACAGAAAGGAGACAGGTTTAAAAAAATGGGACCTTGTTTAGTAGGGGAATTATGTACAGTGATGTAATATGTAAAAATATAAACGTTGGTTATGCGTGCATATTAAGACGCGTTTTGTATTTTTCAATGAAAAAAGTTTTTTTATTTAAGCGTTCTAGTTGAGAGATTGTGTATTTGCACTGGTAGAAAGGGAAGACTGTAAAATTTGGTTGGATGTTACCTGCACATTTTTCTATGTGTTCACTAAGAGGAATTTGTCTGTATTGCGGGAAACGGATTTGCTCCTTATGCAGAGTGATTCTCTTCCTCAAAGTTAAACTCGTTTGTCCAATGTACTGATGACTGCAACCCGAGCAGGTTATTACATAAATTAGGTTCTCAGAGGTACAGGTGAAACTAGTTTTAATTGTGAACCTCTGTCCTTGTTTCAAAAGGAAATCCGAGCCTTCAAGCAGGTTGGGGCAGGTTCCACAGTTCGGGCGTCCACATTTTTCAACCGTTGGTTTCGTGGTTGTTTTGTAAAGCTTCGCATTTGTTAGTAGTCTCTTTAGCGATTTGTCTTGTTTTTTGCATTTGATGAGCTTGTGTGTTTTCAGGATGTCGTTCATTTTTGGATCTCTAGTTAGTAAAGGGAGAGTTTGCACAATAGTGTTGAATGCCTCACTGTTTCTGGGGTTGTGTGTTGATATAAAAAGTAACATAGAGTTCGGCTAGTCCATTCTTCCAATCCCCCAAGGATGTCAATGACTCTCACCACATCTCCCCGTTTGCGATTAACTTCCATTGGAAGTTAATACTATTTTTTAATTTATTTTTCTTTCATCACATCTCCCTTTTTGAGATTTTCTTTCTAGGGAAGTTTAATATTTCATCCGTTTAGGCACTACTTCCAACCCTTCTGTTTGTTTCTTCTTTCTTGTGCTGCTACGACTAGGTTGATTTCTTGTGGTGTAGGAACATCAAAGGTGTCATAGAATACTTCCATGCGTATCAGTTTTCTTTTTTCCGTATATCTATTTTTTTTGCTGGTTTTAAATGCTTTCGTGATCCCATTTTTCACCTCTTATAATACATGTATTTTGCCTACTCTTTGTGTTGCTACTCCGTCTTCCCAATCTTGTCTTCCATTTTTATATATATTTTAAAAACACCTTGTCACTGATATTAAAATACTTTGTATTTTTAGTGTTTTCCTTATTTGTTTTTCTTACTAGTAGCAGCTTGTCAAAATTTGGTTTTATTTTTCGAGCAAACATTAGTTCTGCAAGCAACTTGCCTGAAAAAGCGCTCAGGTTTGATGTTATCCTATTAACCCTCAAGAATTGTGTAAATGCTGCGTCATTGACTAGCTCGTTTCTTGATTTCTTTAATGCTCTTATAAGTGTATCCATGAACCTTTCCGCTTGCCCGTTAGATCTTAGGTGACACGGAGGAGTAGTAATATGTTCAATTGAGTACATCTTGCAAAAAGTCTTAGATTCATGCGCCGTGAATTGTTTACCGTTATCGGAGACTGTGGTATCCAGGACACCATTCCTAGCAAAAGGATCGTGTAGAAATTCAACTGTTACCGTGAATGTCGGTTTTCTGCATTTACACATTTCTGACCATCTAGTAAGGTTATCTACCACAATTGGATAATATGATCGGTTTAACAATCCTGCGAAGTCTGTGTGTAGTCTGGACCATGGAATATCGGTTGAAATTTTATAGGATGAATTTTTATAGGTGGTGATTTCGATGCGAGAGCACACCCTCTGCGGGATTTTACCAACTTCTCGAAATCGAGATCCATTTTTGGCCAGTAAACATAACTCCTCATAAGCGACTTCCTTCTAGAAATTCCTGGAAGTCCAGTGTAGAATTCAGATAACATTCCACCTTGTGAGGTAGGCATTACGACCCTCTATGCTTACATAAGTACATTATCACATATCGAACATAAATTCAAAACTGCTACGTCCAGTCACACGTATTTTTAATTTTTTCTTCTGATCTCACTATTCATTTTTATGATAAACTCATCCGTCTCTGCCTTAATTTTTATTTCTTCCAATGTCACAGGCAATTCACGCACAACAATTCACAATATATTTTCTATTTCATTTTCGGCTTTTAACGCCGCTATCACTGTGTCTTCTAGTGGTATTAGCCTTGACAAACCATCTGCATGTCCCAATTTTGTCGATGGCAAATATTCCATCTTGAAGTCGTAATTCAGGAGGATCGTTCCCCAGTGCTGCAATCTGTTGGCTGTATGAGTTGGGATACCCTTTTTCCATCCATTAACTAACCATCCGCTCAGTCGAAGTCGACTCTCGGTTATTCGATGGATCAGTGTTCTTCAGCCAGTTCTATCCTGGGTCGCTTCTTTCAGATTGGCCATGGTCATTCCCGTGTCACTCTTGATGGTGTCAAGCCAGCGGGTTCTTGGTCGGCTTCTTCCTCTCTTGCCACTGAACATTCCGAGCATGATGTCCTCCAGGGATTTTCTCCGCATAATATGACCGAAATATGCCAATCTATGCTTGGTGATCCTAGCTTCTAGCGACAGTTTCGGCTTGATCTGTTTAAGAACTTCTCAATTGGTGAGCCTCGCTGTCCATGGAATCCGTAAAAGTCTTCTCCAACACCAAAGCTCGAATGCATTTATTCTCTTCTGGTCAGCTTTATTTAGTGTCCAGGTCTCGCATCCATATGTTGCTATTGGGAAGACGATTGCATTCACCAATCTGCATTTGGTAGCGAGGCTGATGTCTCTACTCTTCCAGACCTTTCTCAAGCTGACCATTGCCTCTCTGCCTAGTACTATCCGCCGTCTTATTTCTGGAATGTAGTTACCATCTCGATTTATTTTGGAGCCAAGGAAGATTAAATCATCAACCACTTCGATCTCTTCATTATCGATCTTGATGCTGATGTTTGTTGTGGCTGCTGTTGACATGATCTTCGTTTTCTTGACATTGAGGTACAGCCCAAATTTCTTACTCTTTTTCTTGACTAGCAGGATAAGATTCTCTAGATACTTATAATTTTCTGCCAACAATAATCGATGGTAGTCTATCTGCAGACAGAACCTTCCTCCATGTATAAATTTATGGAATTTTGTTACTGCAGATATGATGGCTAATGCCTCTTTTTCTATTTGACAGTAGCTTTTCTCAGTCGGCAATAATGAACGCGAAGCATGAGTTACTGCTTTTAGGCTACCATCTTCATACTTGTGTAAAATCATAGCTCCGATACCACTTTCACTAGCATCGGGTCAAAATGTGATAACAACAATTCCGACGTTAAGACGCTCTTAATTTCTTCAAAAGCTTTTTGGCATTTTCCCGAAAAGTTCCACTTAACGTCCTTTTTTAACAAATTATTCAGAGGTGCTCTTAAATCATGCATATTCGGTATGTATACCTGGTAGTAATTTGCGAACCCCAAAAATGCTTGTAACGTTGTAATGATCGTCGTGGGGAGGCATATTTTTTATTGCACTCGCCCTAGACGGGTCTGCTCTGCGTCCATTTTCATCAATAATCTGGCCTGGATAAAAACAAAATTCACTCTTTTCTTCACTGAGCTTGAAACCATACCCTTTTATTCTTTCGAAGACCTTTTTAACATGTTCAGCATGCTGACCTTGAAATTCACTTTTTATGAGTACGTGGTCAAGGTAAGCTACAGCGAAATCCGAACCTGCGAGCATAATGTCCATAACTTGTTGTAAAATGCTAGGTGCTGCCTTTATACCAAAGGGTAGTCGACTAAATTTATACAACCATTTATGGGTATTTAAAATAAATAAATGTTCCTTCTCGAGCCATGCTAGGCTCATAAGGGCCGGTTTCCCGGTTTCAGTGGCGTAAAAATTCCCCACCAGGACGGGACGCCGGTCCGTCGCAGGATTACTCATTTTTTCCTGCTGAATGGACTGGAGCAACGTGAAAATGAAGTGTTTTGCTCAAGAACACAATGCGTCGCCCGGTCCAGGAATCGAAACCACAACCCTGGGAACATGTTTTACTTATGTGCCCTTTTTGCCCACACCCGAAGCATTTTAGTACTCTGCCCTCAACAGCGACCTTCACTCTTGTATCATCCGGAAGGATGACGAACTCCAGTTTGCTATCAATATCTGTTGGTGTGGCCCTGGATTGTTGCTCTTAAGCCGCTTCCACACCAGTGCTGGGTACCTTTTTCTTCCAACTCCAATAATGTCACCTCTTCTTTTATGCTGGCGAAGGCCGCCGCCAGGAGCCACATTGGTTTGATTTCGAGTCGAACCCGTTTAGCATTATTTTCGTCGTTCTTTTGCCGAGAAATGACGGCAGAAGAGCTAATCCGTTTGTCTGCAGGGTGGTCGCCGAGTCCATCTTGGCATCTCTCTAAGTCACAAACTACGCTTCCACCGTTCCAAACTTTCTTCCGGGCTTAACGTACGCCAATTTATATATAATAGACTTTAATGCCTTTTCAATTTCTTCTATCGACGCTATCTCTATTTTTCTGGTCTTCAAAGATAGCATCTTATAAACAATTGTTCTCTTAATTCTTTCCATCACCTCCTTGGGGGAATTTAGCCTCACGTTGTCTCCCTCCCCT
>NC_042997.1:197708571-197721071 GCF_006345805.1 Octopus sinensis | reverse complement strand
CATCCAGTCGTGAAAATCTGCCTCAGTAAACTGCGTCCGTTCCATGCCAGCATGGTAAAGTGGACGTCAAATACTGATATATACTCCTAGAAAGTGAGGGGGGGAAAAGAGAGGAAGAGAGATAGGAAGAAAAGAAAGGAGAGAGAAAGAGAGAGATTGTGTAGTAGTGATGGTGAATAAAATACTAAGTCACACTTAGATATTGAGACTAAAGGTGTTAATGGAAGTGGAAGCTGGAAGGGAATAGAAAGAGAGAGGGGGTGAAGAAGAGAAGGTGAGAGAGAAAGAGGGAGAGGAGGGAGGAGAGAGAGAATGAGGGAGGGAGAGAGAGGAAGGAGAGAGAGGAGGAGGGAGAGAGATGAGATTGGATACAGAGGGGGGTGGGAGAGAGGGGGAGGAGGAGAGGAGGGGAGGAGGGGGAGGAGGGGAGAGAGGAGGAGGGAGAGAAAGGTGGAGGGAAAGAGAGGAGGAGGGGGAGAGATGACGAGAGGGAAATAGGAGAAAGGTGAAATTGAGAGAGGGCGGTAAAAGAAAGGCGCGTGAGAGAAAGATCAAGAGAGAAATTGTGGAAAGAGGAAGAAGAGAAAGAAGTAAAGAGGATAAGAGAAAGAGAGACGGAGCGCGAGAGAAAGAGAGAGAGAGAGAGAGAGAGAGGAAGAAATTTTAAGAGAAAAAAGGGGGAAGAGGAGAGTAGGAGATGCAGAGGCAGAGAGAAAGAAGAGAGAAAGAGAGGAGAGGAATGCCGTGAGAATAGAAAAGATAAAGAAAGATAGGAGGAAGAGAGAGAGAGAGAGAGAGAGAGAGAGAGAGAATAGGAAGAAGGAAAGAAGAGACAGGAAAGCAGAAAGGATAAAGAGAAAGTGTGTGTGTGTGCGTGATAGATAGATAGATAGATAGATAGATAGATAGATAGATAGATAGATAGATAGATAGATAGATAGATAGATGGATAGAGGGGGAAGGGAGAGAGAGGAGAAGAGGGAAAGCGTGAGAGAGGAGGAAGGGGAGAGAAGGAAGGAGGGAGAGGGAAAGCGTAGCTGCGCGTCATATCCAAATCAGAAACGCAACGCATTGGAGTAAACCATCGGAATTTCCGGTTACCTTGGTAACTACGACCACCAATAATTTTAGCAAGACTGGCAATTGATAGTTGGTGTCTGGTGTGGTGGTAGTGTGAGGAAGAGGAGGAAAGAAAGAAAGATATAGAGAGAGAGGGGGAGAGAGAGAGAAAAGAAAGATAGACAGACAGACAGACAGGCAGGCATACAGATAGACAGACAGGTAGATAGATAGAAAAAGATAGATAGATAGATAGATAGATAGATAGATAGATAGATAGATAGATAGATAGATAGATAGATAGATAGACTGGCAGAAAATTACACACGCATGCACACATACACACACAAACGCACACACATACACACATACGTATGCACACGCACACATACGCTCACACACACACACACACACACACATACACGAATACACGGAAAAGAGTAAGAACAGGAATTACATCCATTCGCACACAAGCACTCTCATTGTTTCACACACATACACATAAACACACAGTTGTGTATATGAGCATGTGTGTGAGAGAGAGAGAAAGAGGGTGTGTGTGTGTAGTGTGTGTGTTTGTAGTGTGTGTGTGTTGTGTGTGTGAGTGTGTGTGTGTGAGAGAGAGAGAGAGACAGACAGATAGACAGACAGACAGAGTGTGGCAGAAGATACAAAAAGAGTGAGCATGCGTGTTAGATATGATTGGTGGGAAGTGTGGTGTGTGAGAGAGAGAGGGAGAGAATATTTGTAAAGTGAGACAGTAGAAGGAAGAAAAAGAAAGAGCCGAGAGTAGAGAAGTAGAGATGGAGAAGTAGAGCGAGAAGGAGAGAGGAGAGAGAAGGAGAGAGAGAGAGAGAGAAAGGAGAGAGAGAGAGAGCGAGAAGGAGAGAGAGAGAAGGTGGAGAAGGAGAGGCGAGAAAGTAGAGAAGAGAGAAGAGAGAGAGAGAGGTGGGGAGAGCGAGAAGGAGAGATGGAGAGAAGAGAGAGAGAGGTGGAGAAGAAGAGCGAGAAGGAGAGAAGAGAGAAAGGTGAGAGAGAGAGAGGACGAGAAGAGAGAGAGAGAGAGAGGAAAGGCTTGAAGGAGAGAGAGAGAGAGAGAGAGAGAGGAGAGAGAGAGAGAGAAAGGAGAGAGAGAGAGAAAGGAGAGAGGAGAGAGAGAGAGAGAGAGAGGAGAAAGGAGAGAGGCGAGAGAGGAGAGAGAGAGAGAGAAAGGAGGAGAGAGAGAGAAAGGAGAGAGAGAGAGAGAGGAAGAAATTTTAAGAGAAAAAAAGGGGGAAGAGGAAGAGTAGGAGATGCAGAGGCAGAGAAGAAAGAAGAAACGAGAGGAGAGGAATGCCGTGAGAATAGAAAAGATAAAGAAAGATAGGAGGAGATAGAGAGAGATAGAGAGAGAGAGAGAGATAATAGAGGAAGGAAAGAAGAGACAGAAAAGCAGAAAGGATAAAGAGAAAGTGTTGTTTTGTGCGTGATATAGATAGATAGATAGATAGATATATAGATAATAGATAGATAGATAGATAGATATATAGATGATAGAATAGATGGGGAAGGGAAGAGAAGGAGAAGAGTGAAAGCGTGAGAGAGGAGGAAGGGGAGAGAAGGAAGGAGGGAGCGGGAAAGCGTAGCTGCCGTCATATCCAATCAGAAACGCACGCATTGGAGTAAACCATCGGAATTTCCGGTTACCTTGGTACCTACGACCACCAATAATTTAGCAAGACTGGCAATTGATAGTTGGTTTCTGGTGTGGTTGTAGTGTGAGGAAGAGGAGGAAAGAAAGAAAGATAATAGAGAGAGAGAGGGGAGATAGAGAAGAAAAGAAAGATAGACAGACAGACAGACAGGCAGGCATACAGATAGACAGACAGGTAGATATAGATATAAATAATAGATAGATAGATAGATAGATAGATAGATAGATAGATAGATAGATAGATAGATAGATAGACTGGCAGAAAATTACACACGCATGCACACATACATACACACACAAACGCACACCACATACACCATACGTATGCACACACACACGCACACCAGAACACCACACACACACACACACATACAATACACGAATACACGAAAAGATAAGAACAGAATTACAATCCATTCGCACACACACAGCACTCTCATTGTTTCACCACATAACACATAAACACACAGTTGTGTATATGAGCATGTGTGTGAGAGAGAGAGAAGAGGGTGTGTGTGTGTGTAGTGTGTGTGTTTGTAGTGTGTGTGTGTGGTGGTGTGTGAGGTGTTTGTGAGAGAGAGAGAGAGACAGACAGATAGACAGACAGACAGAGTGTGCAGAAGATACAAAAAGAGTGAGCATGCGTGTTAGAGTATGATGGGGGGAATGTGTGTGTGTGTATGAGATAGAGAGAGGAGAGAATATTTGTAAGAGACAGTAAGAAGGAGAGAAAAGAAAGAGCAGAGAGATAGAGAAGTAGAGATGGAGAAGTAGAGCGAGAAGGAGAGAAGAGAGAAAGGAGAGAGAGAGAGGTGGAGAAGGAGAGCGAGAAGGAGAGAAGAGAGAAAGGAGAGAGAGAGGTGGAGAAGAAAGCAGAAAGGAGAGAGAGAGAAAGGAGCGAGAGAGGCGGGAAGAGAGCGAGAAGAGAGAAAGGAGAGAGAGAGAGGTGGAGAAGAAGAGCGAGAAGGAGAGAAAACAGAAAGAGAGAGAGAGGGGTGGAGAAGAAGAGCGAGAAGGAGAGAAGAGAGAAAGGAGAGAGAGGAGTGAGGAGACAGAACGAAGAGAGAAGAGAGGGGGAGAAGAAAAGAGCGAGGTGAGAGAGAGAGAAAATGAAGGATTTATGTAAACTGGAAGAAATGCTAGCGTTGGTAGGGAGGGACGGTCGTGGGTGGAGGGCGACGATTGTGATGGTGATGGCGATGGAGGTTCTGGTGGCGTTGGCGGTGAAGATGTCGCTGTTGGCGTTTGTCAGTAATGTTGGTTAGTGTTGTGGTTTAGATCCAGGCCAGTCCTAATGAAACAAGACCTCCACTCAAAGGCGGTCCAGTGGTGACCATCCTGTCTTTTTTTTATCGATATATCTAGGAGAATATTGTGTAATGTGTAATGTGTTGGTTTTTTTTTTTCTTTTGGTGTGATTGGAACTGGAACGGTATTTGGCTGCTGTTTCTAGCGAATACTTCATTGACACGTGGCACTGTTCGAGAAGCTGCTGATCGATGTGGTGGTCGTTATGTTGGTGGTGTTATTGGTAATGGTGATGATGATGATGGTTGCGGTGATGGTGAGGGTGATGCTGGTGGTGATGGAAGTAGTAGTGATGATGGTGGTGGTGGTGGTCATCGTAGTAGAAGCGGTAGTAGTGGTGGTGGTGGTGGTGGTGGTGGTGGTGGTGGTGATGATGATGATAGTGTTGATGGTGATGGTGGTGGTGGTGGTCATCGTAGTAGTGGCGGTGGCAGTGGTGGTGGTGGTGACAGTGGTGTGGTGGGGGGGTTGATGATGCTGGTGGTGTTGGTGACAGTGGTGGTGTGGTGGTGGTGTGGTGGTGGTGGTGATGGTCATCGTAGTAGTGGCGGTGGTAGTAGTGGTGGTCATCGTAGGAGTGGCGGTGGTGGTCATTGTAGGAGTGGCGGTGGTAGTAGTGGTGGTAGTGGTGATGATCACGGTGGTGGTAGTGGCGATATTGATGGTGGTCAACGTGGTAGCAGGCGGCGGCGGCGCGGGCGGCGGCGGCGGCGGCGGCGGCGGCGGCGGCGGCGGCTGCCGGCGGCGGTGGTGGTTATGGTGGTGGTGGTTATAACGAAGAGGACGATGACGGTGGTTGTGTTGGTGAGGCTAATTGCAGTAACGGAATTAATTAAGAAATCGTCTGAGAGTGTTGCTGGTTTTTGCTTTTACTGGACCTTAGATCATTCTTGATCAGTTATATCTATAATCAAAAATATTCCAGCCGTGACCTTCACGTCTATTCCCATATTTTTTAGGCATGGCGTACCTCACTCAGACTACATTATCCGTTGCCATCTTTCTTAAAGGTGGTATAGGATAGAATGAGGGAGATTTGACGGCTATTTCTAGCAAGCCAAGGTGAGAATGGTTGAAGATGGGGATTATAGAGGTGATGGCAGTGATATGAGGATGTAGTAGAGAGTGGTAGGGGTGGTAGTGGTTATGTTAGTGGTTGTAGTGGTTGAAGTAGCGGTGGTGATTGTGGCTATCGTTGCGGTGGTGGTAGTGGTGGCAGTTGTAGTGATAGTGGTGGCTGTGTTGGTGATATTGGCAGTAGTAGTGGTGGTGGTTGTGATGGTAGTTGAAGTGATATTGGTGGCTGTGTTGGTGCTTGTGGGAGTGGTGGCTGGTTGTAGTGGTGGTAGTGGTGGTGGTAGTGGTGACAGTGATGGTGGTGGTAGTAATGTTGATTGTGGTGGGATGCTGATGGTGGTGCTGGTGCTGATGGTGGTGCTGGTGGTGGTGGTAGTGGTGTTGTTGTTGTGCTGGTGCTGGTGGTAGTGGTATTGATTGTGGTGGTGGTGGTGGTGGTGGTGCTGATGGTAGTGGTAGTGTTGTTGTTGTTGTGGTGATGGTGGTGGTAGTGGTAGTGGTGGTGGTGGTGGTGGTGGTAGTGGTGGTGGTAGTGGTAGTGGTGGTGGTGGTGGTGGTGGTTGGTGGTTGAGGTAATGGTTGTTGTGGCGTTGATGCTGGGAACGATCTTGGTGTTACTTATATCGTTGATGTTCGGTTGTGGTAGTGGTGGTAGTGGTGGTAGTGGTTGGGCTTGCAATTGCTGTGGTAATTGTGGAAGTAATGATCGTGTCGGAGGTTGAGATGGTGGTGGTGGTGGTGGTGGTGGTGGTGGTGGTGGTGGTGGTGGTGGTGGTGGTAGTGGTAATGGTGGTGGTGGTGGTGGTGGTGGTGGTAACGAGAGAGTTAGTTATTAGGAAATCAGCTGTGAGTGTTGCAGAAGGTTATGATACCGTCAGTCTTCCATATTTAAGCTTGGCTACCATATCAAATTCAAGCATTCAACTGTGCAAATATGTACATCCGTATATTCATTTATGCAAACGCTTTTCCGAGATATATTCCTACAAATATAGCAAGCAAGGCCACGTGAAGATTCAGTTATTATCCGTCTAAAACATACATTTAAATATATATTCACACTCGCGGACATCTGCAAGGTACAAAACATACTAATTTACTTCAAGCGCTCGTAAATTCTAAAAGAATGTAAAATGTCACAAGATGTACGTGTGTGAGTGCGAGTGGACACATACACACACAAACACACAACACACACACACACACACACACACACCACACACACACCACACGCACACATACATATATACTCTCATTCACATATATACTCATGTATATATATATACATACAAATGTCTTTATTATATACATATGTATGAATATGCATATATATATATATGTATATGTATATGTATATGTATATATATATATATATATATATATACATACGTATACACACGCACATACACACACACATACACGCACACATACACACACAAATAATTACAAACATCAGAATGAAGTGTGCAAGTCTTTTTATTTCATCAATTTATAATTGTTTCATCGGATTTTTGATCTCATCAATATTATTATAAAATATGTACAACTGTTGTTTCTTGGGGTATCATTGAATGATACATAACAAAGCAGATTGTCTGATAGCCTGTACCCGTAGATAAGCTTAATAGGGTAAACACCCGTGTCATTATGCATATATGTGTGTATTATTGAGTTCTTTTGACTCATATTTCTAGCGATACTGTTACAGATCAATGCCTTTGTTCACTTTAGTGACGTACATATTTTTGCCTTTAGGTTGTAAGATTGCAAATTAGCCACCCATATATATATATATATATATATATAATATATATATATATATATATATATATATATATATATATAATATATATACAAATTAGAAATGGAGAAACATACTTAATCAATCAAACATCACAATCCCATCAGATAATACCCAATCAATACTTTATTACACCATTACATAACACAGCAAGACATTATACAAAATATATTGTAAATATAATTAGACAAGGAAAAAGAAATATAAATACAATTACATTACATCATATCTGACAGCTGTTTTCGTTCGGTGTCGGCCGTGAGGACATGTATGCCTCATTTAACCTATAAGCCATATAAGGCAGGTATAAATGAGACATTAACAAGGATGTCCCACGGCCTCTTCAGAGAATTTAATTTAATATAAGTGTGAAAAAAATTTTACATATAAATATAAAAATATAAAAATGTGTGCATAGACACTCATAATACTACACATATATATATACACATTAATACAGTAATACAAAATAAACAAAATATATCAATATACATTTACAAACACAGTTATTTTACATATTGGACCCCTAGTTCCATAACTAACATCAAGGAAAATATATGCACACTCACATTTAAATTTAAATCAGACATATATACATAAAAAAATAAATTTTGTATTATTAATTTACGGTAATATTTTTACCCTTGCCCACATAATACAGTAAATGAATTAATTGCATGGCAATTTTTAACATTTATGTATTAGTCTTGTTGGGTACCTCTCTAGCAGTATATTGGATATATGTTATCCCATGGTGGGTTGAATTTTCAACCACTATCTCATTTTATAACTATAATATATATATATATATATATATATATATATATATATATATAATTATATATTATATATATATATATATTATATATAATAATTATATATATATATATATATTATATATATATATATAATATATATATATTATATATATATAATTATATATATATATATATATATAATATATATATATATTATATATATATAATTATATATATATATATAGAATAATAATAATAATAATATAATAATAATAATATATAATAATAATAATAATAATAATAATAATAAACCAAAAAATGAAACCATTGATCATGTTTCTCCAAGTGCAGTCTCTAAGCGCCTACAGAGTATCTCAACAGGCATGATAGAGCTGCACAATATATTCACTGGGTAATCTGCAAAAACCTGGATTTGCCCCATGAAAAAAACTGTGGGAACACAAACCACCTCCAGTGCTGAAAATGACCACAATCTCACTCCTCTGGAACTTCCCTATTCAAACTGACAGAAAGATAGATGCAAATAGGCCAGACATCATATTGAAAGACTTCAAACAAAGAACATGCCTCCTCATTGTTATGACTGTCCCAATCGATATAAACGTATCTGTCAAGACCTACCAAAAACTGAGCAAATGTAAAGATCTTGAAATAGAAATCAGCAAAATGTGGAACCTGAAGACTAAAACAATACTTGTTGTCATAGGTGCCCTGGGAATGATAGCAAAAGGGGCTGATCGCTACCTAACTCTGATACCAGGAAACCCCAAAATGGCAGAAATCCAAAAGATAGTGCTCATGGGAACTGTTCATATCCTACGCAAAATACTTTCTATGTAATCTCAAGGTTTAAAACAAACATACTTTTCTCTTTTTTTTTACATTCACTTGTACAACACTAAATACAAAACCAAATATATGGCACACTAGGCATAACAACATCACGAACTTCCAACCTGTTGTCTCTTGAGGTCTCTGGGTGAGACTTGGAGCCAACTTGTACAAATATAAAGCAAAAGTCAAACATAGAATAATAACAACAACAACAACAACAACAACAACAACAATAATAATAATAATAATAATAATAATAATAATAATAATAGGGAGTGTAACTCCAAACTTACAGGGAAAAATTCAGTTTAGTATTAACTCAAATTTCATAATATAAATATATGATATATAGATTAGAGAAAAAAACCACTATTATGCAATTCAAACAATGATAGACATAAACAAAAAATAAAATACATTTTTATAAAACATATAACTAGATCACAAAAAGTGTAAAAATGAATACTCAAAACTTTTATTGAATTGATCAAATAAAAACAGCTCGTTGGTCAAAATTTTCAAATACGAGCGTTCTGAGAAACTGGCTTAGATAACGGGAATAGGAATTTCGTGTGGAGAGAAAAGACGAGAGAGAGAGAGGGGGGAATAACATAGGTGAAAAACTATAAAATAATGTGGAATTTTCAAATAAATAAAGACATAAAAAAAGAGTCAATTCGTCAAAACTATTTAATAAGTACTTTAAATGAAATTGGTTTCGATACCCGAAATAGGAATTTATTGTGGAGAGAAAAATAACGTAAAAGAGGAAAATATAGGTGAAAAACTATACAGTATAGAGTGGAAGTACATCCACGAAAATATCATAGTTATGTTACGATTTGTGGGATAAGATACCATATATACTATTAAAATATAATATTTTATTAATATAAGTAAAAAAGAGTTATAGATAAGTAATTTACGAGGGTGAGTCAAAAAGTGATGCCGTTTTGTTTAGGACAGGTATAATTACCAAAACAGAAACATGCATCATGCATCAAAATGAAGCTGGTCTTCTGTGTATCACATTCCTACTTCTCAACATAGTCACCGTTTCTCTCAATAGCAATGTTCCACCTTCGAATGGGAGCATGTATCCCTGCCCTGTAAATTTCTGTTGACTGTGTTTGAGCCACTTCTTCACTACAGTTATCACTTCCTTGTCACTGGAATAATGTTTGCATCTCAAACCCTCTTTCATGGGGCCGAAGAGATGATAGTCCAGTGACGAGGAAGTGAAAACTGTAGTGAAGAAGTGGCTCACAGAACAGACAACAGGGATATATGCTCTCGTTCTAAGGTGGAACATTGCTATTAAGAGAAACAGTAACTATGATGAGAAGTATGGATGTGATCCACAAAGGACCAGCTTTATTTTTGATGTATGATACATGTTCATAATTATACCTGTCCTAAACAAATGTTCATAATTATACCTGTCCTAAACAAAATGGCATTACTTTTTGACTCACCCTCGTATTATCAAGTAGAAGTAATTTAAGTTTATAATGATGTATTTATATAAAGAAGAATTACGATTAAAGGGAAGTAAGTAAAGGTAGTAAATTATATAAGAATTAAGTTAACATGAAATTAGACTTATAGATTAAGTGATAAGATTTATATATATATATATATATATATATATATATATATATATATATATATATATATATATGCATATATATATATATGCATATATTTTTATATATTTTTAGCTCAATAAGTAAATAAATGAATAAATGAAAAATAAATAAATCAAGATAAATAAAACGGCTAGATAAGATTGGTTTTAATTAAAAACATAGTAGGAGGGGTGTATGGTATAATGTAGATAAAATATGCTTAATAAAAACATAAATAAATAATAGTTGATTAAATAAAAAAATTTTTAATGAATAGGAAGATTGGATAGCTGTGTAATTATAAATAGGTAGAACTAAATACTATGGGGAGGGGAAGAAGAGTACAATATCGATATAGGGTCTAAAAATGGGGAAAGAAATATACGAGTTAGTCTAAATTTTATTGGTGATCCATAAATAATATGTGAATAATACATAGAAGGGAGCCGTATAAATTATCAAATAGATAATAGAAGGGGTTGAGGAATGAGGATATATTAGTAAAAAAAACATGGATAGTTAATTATTAATCTATCTATATTTAGAAAAAAACAAATTTCCCATGTGCAAACAAGAATTATTGCACTCATCCCTAAGGTTAAGAAGAGGGAATTTTGCAGAGAGAATAAAAAATTTCTCATTTCAACATAAAAAGCATTTCTTATTATTAACTTGATAAGGAGGTGCTGAGGCTAATACCTCCCATTTTAAATCATAATGTATATTACTATCCTTTAACTCCCAGATAGATTTACTTAGTCCAGTAAAATTAGATTTACGCTTATTCCTAAAAGAATAAAGATGCGTGAATATGCGTTTTTTCATTTCGTATTGCGTAGCTCCAATATAAGAACGTCTATTTCCTAAAGCTGTTACAGAGCATTGATATATTACACTTTTTCTTCTGCATGCATTCTTGAGTAAGCAATTATTCTTAATCCTGCAATCACAATTATTGGTTATATCATTATTATTTAATATAAGCGTATTTGGTGAGGAAACACAATTAGATATAGTGGTGTTATTGTGCTATTGTGAGGTGTATTATTATTATGGTTATGTGGATTAAAATAATATGCATTAAGCATAGGGGGATTATTATTATTATCATTATTATTATTATTATTATTATTATTATTATTATTATTATTATTATTATTAAAAGTGTTTCTATTTAAGTAGAATATGTCTAATTTCTTATTATTTATAGAAGATATGATGGTTGCAAGGTTATGGTTAAAATATATCTATCTTATAGTTTTATATTAATTATTTAATGATATCTATTATTATTATTATATTGTTGTGTTTTGTTGTTGTGTTGTTGTTGTTGTTGTTGTTGTTGTTGAAATGTTGTTAATAATCGTAAAATAGATTTTATTAAATTACTCTTAATTTGCATGGCAAAAGGGAATATCAGCCAAATTTTATTATTAGATATATCAGTGTTATCATTAATTATATGTGCATTTTTAGCTATCATATATTTACTATATTCATTACACCTGTTTCTGTTATCAGGTGTGATATCTTTTATTTTCATTTCCTTTTTGTTGTAATTATTGTGCATGGTATATTTGGTATTAGTTTTTGCACTTGTTTTTATTATAATAATTGTTTATTATATTTGTTTTTATTGCAGTTATTTATTATATTTGTATTTATTATACATATGCCTGTGAACATATTTTTTTCTTTTACTTGTTTCAGTCATTTGACTGCGGCCATGCTGGAGCACCGCCTTTAGTCGAGCAACTCGACCCCGGGACTTATTCTTTGTAAGCCCAGTACTTATTCTATCGGTCTCTTGTGCCGAACCGCTAAGTGACGGGGACATAGACACACCAGCATCGGTTGTCAAGCAATGCTAGGGGGACAAACACACACGCACATATATTATAATATTATATATATATATATATATATACATACATACGACGAGCTTCTTTCAGTTTCCGTCTACCAAATCCACTCACAAGGCTTTGGTCGGCCCGAGGCTATAGAAGAGGACACTTGCCCAAGGTGCCACGCAGTGGGACTGAACCGGAACCATGTGGTTGGTAAGCAAGCCTATACCACACAGCCACTCCTGCGCCTATGTTTATATTCGCGTTATAACAGAATCCTCATTTGCCTATTTACTTACCTATCCTATATTATCTTATATTTTTGCTTCACCTCTATACATATAGATGTTATACAGTATTTATATTATAATGCACTCAAAAAATATATATCTTAACCTATTATATTACCCTCTTATATTATTACATTTATTTATATATCTTAATTACTTAAATAATTATAAAATATTTTAAATA
>NC_042997.1:197695375-197697875 GCF_006345805.1 Octopus sinensis | reverse complement strand
CTGATGAAGGGGATTTTTCCTTGTGTAGTTTGTCTTGTACTCTGTTTTTCTGTTGTAAAAAAATGGTTTGTTCCATGCTTGTTTTTCCGTGTTCGTTTCTCGTTGAGTTCTACGTCTAGTTGTGGTGTCCTGTACTCACGTATATATATTTATATATGCATTATATATACATGTAGATGTAGGTACGTACATATATGTATGTATGCATATATTTTATTTATTACACTATTGTATGACAACGCCCTCGCGTCGATTCGATTCGATTCGTTCGTTTCGTTCCGTTCTTATTCTCCAAGTACTGTTTTACATATATATATATATATTGATAGAAATGGCAAGGCAACAAAAGAATGGAAGAGACCTTGATATTATGTAAATAGAGGAATTTTTCTGTAAGTATAAAATATGACAATTATTCGGTAGCCATGATAAGACTCCGAGTTTTGGATGTCGGGGAGGAAATCCACGCCGGCATCTCTTCAGTTATCGGGCCATCGATAACTGACAAAACGAAAAATGCTAGGAAAACAGGTTGGTTCATCTCAAATTCTTTGTAAACTCTTAAATATATCTCCTTCTGCGTATGTGGAAGCACTCTGTCGGTTACGACGACGAGGGTTCCGGTTGATCCGATCAACGGAACAGCCTGCTCGTGAAATTAACGTGTAAGTGGCTGAGCACTCCACAGACACGTGTACCCTTAACGTAGTTCTCGGGGATATTCAGCGTGACACAGAGGCCAACCCTTTGAAATACAGGTACAACAGAAACAGGAAGTAAGAGTGAGAGAAAGTTGTGGTGAAAGAGTACAGCAGGGATCACCACCATCCCCTGCCGGAGCCTCGTGGAGCTTTAGGTGTTTTCGCTCAATAAACACTCACAACGCCCGGTCTGGGAATCGAAACCGCGATCCTACGACCGCGAGTCCGCTGCCCTAACCACTGGGCCATTGCGCCTCCTCCTTCTGCGTAAATCAAGCACCCTAACCACTAATCCACGGGAGAAATAAGTCGTGGAGTCAACCATAGAAGGACACCAGCAATGGTTTTACATACAAACAAATGCATAGACAGAATACAAATCATAAATTTATTAGAGTGAGATATCTTTAATGACATGCTTCTTAAGCATTTACAGAATAACATTAGGTATGTTTTCTTTAGTCGTTATATACTGCCAGTATTTAAATAGTAATTTCAGAGATTTCCTGCTGCAGCCAACGTAATATAGATACTGTTTAAATATTTAATGTCGGAGATCTGACAGAGACTTGTATAACAACTCCAGATTGGCTATTCTTGAATAATAATTGAATCAATATATTACAGCGTTTACTCAACAACAAAAATATTCTCACATGAACGTCTGTGTTTGCGTCATTCTATCACGTATGTTCATTTTGCTATCTGTTACAACTGTTCAAACGTTGATAATTATCCGGTCTCTGCCGTTGGCTTCGTGATGTACATGTTTACCAAAGGTGTAACTCTTACGGCGTTAAATGGATTTACTAAAGATAGAGTGTAATGTGTAAACGTAGGAGACGGATATTATGAACTGAATACTCTTATGCCAGTAAGTTTTTATGCTGGGGACTGGCCTTGATTTTTTGCCTTACACAATAGCCAAACCCTAGGAGCACTCCGTCGGTTGCGACGACGAGGGTCCCAGCTAATACGATCAACGGAACAGCTTGTTCATGAAATTAACGTGCAAGTGGCTGAGCATTCCACAGACACGTATACCCTTATCATAGTTCGCAAGGAGATTCAGCGTGACACAGAGTGTGACAAGGCTGGCCCTTTGAAATACAGGTACTACTCATTTTTGCCAGCTGAGTGGACTGGAGCAACATAAAATAAAGTGTCTCGCTCAAGGACACAACGCGCCGCCGGGAATTGAACTCACGACCTTACGATTATGAGCCAAGCCTTCACAGCCAAACCCTACCGTACCTTGGGCTCTCAACACTTTGGTGGAGTCGCAGGAGCGTCGTCTTGACATACGGCAGAGCCAGTACTGTGTTAGTGGATGGTTAATGGACTGGATGTAGTGCTGAAGAAGGACAATAACTCTTGAAATATGCATAATACACCCCCATTACCCATATTCCTATATTCGATCGCATTGTTTACTTAGACGTGTTCGTGTATGAAGCGTTATAACTTTTAGTTCTTGCTCTAATTTTTATAGAAAATTTCTTGAGATAGCTTTAAAAAGTGATGTGAAGGCATATGGCCTAAATGGTTAGAGCAGCTGATTCGCGGTCGGGGGATCGCGGTTTCGAATCTCAGACCAGGTGATGTGTGTGTTTATGAGCGAAACACCTAAGTTCCACGCGACTCAGGCAGAAGGTAATGGCGAACTTCTGCTGACTCCTTTGCCACAACTTTCTCTCACTCTTTCCTTCTGCATCTTGCAGCTCACCTGAGACGGACCGGCATCCCGTCCGGGTGGGGAACCTATACGCCACGGAAACCGGGAAACCGGCCCTTATGAG